>NC_133326.1:590122573-590309445 GCF_042186555.1 Aquarana catesbeiana
AGAGACAGTGTCATTTGATTTAAGTTAGATAGAGTAGGCAGGCGAGTCAGTTAGCTGCACTTACAGTGTATTTTATATATATATATATATATATATATATATATATATATATATATATATATATACATACATACATATACACACACACACACACACACACACACACACACACACACACACACACACACTGTATTCAGTGTAGCTAGATCCCTTCCTGTTATTCTCTTCCTACTACTGACAGGCAGGCATGTGTTTTTACAATATTTACAGCTACCTGAAGAAAATTGCTGGTGTTCTTTTGATCCTATTAGCTACAGTATTTACAGTTAGTGTAGTGCATCCTCTGCACAGTGTGCACCTAAAGCTACCTGAAGAAAATGAGTGGTGTTCTTCTAATCCTATTAGTACAGTACAGCAGGCAGCTGCAGTATTTACAGGTTAGTGTAGTGCATTCTCTGCACAGTGTGCACCTAGAGCTACCTGAAGAAAATTTGTGGTGTTCTTCTGATCCAATTAGTACAGTACCGCAGGCAGCTGCAGTATTTACAAGTTAGTTTAGTTCATCCTCTGCACAGTGTGCACCTAAAGCTACCTGAAGAAAATGAGTGGTGTTCTTCTAATCCTATTAGTACAGTACCGCAGGCAGCTGCAGTATTTACAAGTTAGTGTAGTGCATTCTCTGCACAGTGTGCACCTAGAGCTACCTGAAGAAAATTTGTGGTGTTCTTCTGATCCTATTAGTACAGTACCGCAGGCAGCTGCAGTATTTACAAGTTGGTGTAGTGCGTCCTCTGCACAGTGTGCACCTAAAGCTACCTAAACAAAATTTGTGGTGTTCTTCTGATCCTATTAGTACAGTACCGCAGGCAGCTGCAGTATTTACAAGTTGGTGTAGTGCGTCCTCTGCACAGTGTGCACCTAAAGCTACCTAAACAAAATTAGTGGTGTTCTTCTGATCCTATTAGTACAGTACCGCAGGCAGCTGCAGTATTTACAAGTTAGTGTAGTGCGTCCTCTGCACAGTGTGCACCTAAAGCTACCTGAAGAAAATTAGTGGTGTTCTTCTGATCCTATTAATACCACAGGCAGGCAGCTACAGAATTTACAGTTAGTGTACTGTGTCCTCTGCACAGTGTGCACCTAAAGCTACCTGAAGAAAATTAGTGGTGTTCTTCTGATCCTATTAATACCACAGGCAGGCAGCTACAGTATTTACAGTTAGTGTAATGCGTCCTCTGCACAGTGTCCACCTAAAGCTACCTGGAGACAATTGCTGTTCTTCTGATCCTATATTAATACCACAGGCAGACAGCTACAGTATTTACAGTTAGTGTACTGTGTCCTCTGCACAGTGTGCACCTAAAGCTACCTGAAGAAAATTGGTGGTGTTCTTCTATTCCTATATTAATACCACAGGCAGGCAGCTACAGTATTTACAGTTAGTGTACTGCGTCCTCTGCACAGTGTGCACCTAAAGCTACCTGAATAAAATGAGTGGTGTTCTTCTGATCCTATTAGTACAGTACCACAGGCAGCTGTAGTATTTACAAGTTAGTGTAGTGCATCCTCTGCACAGTGTGCACCTAAAGCTACCTAAACAAAATTAGTGGTGTTCTTCTGATCCTATTAGTACAGTACCGCAGGCAGCTGCAGTATTTACAAGTTAGTGTAGTGCATTCTCTGCACAGTGTGCACCTAGAACTACCTGAAGAAAATTAGTGGTGTTCTTCTGATCCTATTAGTACAGTACCACAGGCAGCTGTAGTATTTACAAGTTAGTGTAGTGCGTCCTCTGCAAAGTGTGCACCTAAAGCTACCTGAAGAAAATTAGTGGTGTTCTTCTGATCCTATTAGTACAGTACTGCAGGCAGCTGCAGTATTTACAATTTAGTGTAGTGCGTCCTCTGCACAATGTGCACCTAAAGCTACCTTAAAAAAATTAGTGGTGTTCTTCTGATCCTATTAATACCACAGGCAGGCAGCTACAGAATTTACAGTTAGTGTACTGTGTCCTCTGCACAGTGTGCACCTAAAGCTACCTGAATAAAATTGGTGGTGTTCTTCTGATCCTATTAATACCACAGGCAGGCAGCTACAGTATTTACAGTTAGTGTATTGTGTCCTCTGCACAGTGTGCACCTAAAGCTACCTGAAGAAAATTGGTGGTATTCTTCTATTCCTATATTAATACCACAGGCGGGCAGCTACAGTGCTTACAGTTAGTGTACAGCATCCTCTGCACAGTGTGCACCTAAAGCTACCTGAAGAAAATTGCTGTTGTTCTGCTCCTATTAGTACCAAAGGCAGTTACAGTATTTACAGTTAGTGTACTTTGTCCTCTGCACAGTGTGCACCTAAAGCTACCTGAAGACAATTGCTGGTGTTCTCATACTAATAGTATTACAGGCAGGCAGTTGATTCTGCTAGCTGCAGTATCAGTATATATATACATCCCAGCTTTGTGCAGCTACATCTCACTGCAGGCCATTAGTATGTCTGGAAGGCCAACAAGGAGAAGCAGACAGTCACAAGCCTCCTGAGGTGTCCCCTGAACTGTTTGACCACAGTGTTGGGTACATGCTCCAGGCGGATGCCCAGCATTTTAAAGGCTCCGATGATGGTACCCAGCTAGAGGAAGGCAGTAACGTGAGCCCAGAGAGAGGGGTTGCCCAAGAAGGTCAGCAATCTGGCAGTCATGTTCCCCCAGCTGCAGCATACTGACAACTTTGCTCCAGTGATGATGAGGGAGGGGATGATGAGGTCACTGACTCCACGTGGGTGCCTGATAGGAGAGAGGAGGAGGAGGCACATCACCAACGAGGCAGGATGCCCTCCAGGGGCTTAAGGGCAACACACCGCAGAGCTCTGCATGTGCAGGGCGCTGCTGTCTCTGCACGTTATTCCAAAAGTTCTTTGGTGTGGGCCTTTTTTGAGACGAGTGCATCAGATCCCACAGCTGCTATTTGCAACATATGTCTCAAGCGTATCTCTTGTGGCCAAAACATCTCCCGCTTGGGCACCACATGCTTGACCAGACATATGTTGACCTGCCATGCAGTTCATTGGCAAGCATACCTAAAAGACCCACACCAAAGAACAAAGAGGACCTCTCCTTGCTCCTCATCAGCTGGGATCTCCAACCCCACTATACCTTCAGTCCTCTGAGACCTGCACTGAAGGTGTAGAATTAGGTGTGTCACAGCCAAGTACTTGGGGGCAATCTGCTATCGGTACACCGACGTCAGATTGTACCAGGCAAATTTCCCTGCCCCAGCTGCTGCACCGCCGAAAGAAGTTCGCTCGTAGCCATCCACATGCCCAGCAGTAGAATGCTAGTTTGGCTAAATTGCTAGCACTTCAACTGCTGCCTTTTCAGTTGGTAGACTCTGCCCCCTTCCACGAGTTTGTGGAATGTGCGGTTCCTCAGTGGCAGGTTCCCAAACGCCACTTTTTCTCATGGAAGGCGATTCCGGCTCTCTACCGGCATGTGGAAGGCAATGTCTTGGCCTCGCTGGACAGGGCGGTCAGAGGTAAGGTGCATATTACCGCTGACTCATGGTCCAGCTGGCATGGACAGGGACGTTACCTATATTTCACCATGCACTGGGTGACTCTTCTGGCAGCTGGGAAGGATGCAGGACAGGGTGCAGTAGTGTTGGAGGTTGTTCTGCCACCACGCCTCCAAAATGCCACTAGTGGTGATTCTGCCACACCACTCACCTCCAACCCCTCCTCTTCTTCTTCCTCCATGGCCTCTTCCTGTGCTGATTTGACTTCGGAACCAGTGGTGCTCCGTAGGCATTCAAGGGGCTATGCAAGCACACAGGCCAAAAGATGCCATGCGGTGCTTGAGCTGGTGTGCTTGGGGGACAGGAGCCACACCGGGGCAGAGATTCTGCCAGCTCTGCAGCGGCAGGTTCAGAGGTGGTTGATGCCATGCCAGCTTAAGACAGGTATGGTGGTTTGCGACAATGGCACCAACATCCTCTCTGCCCTCCGACAGAGACAACTGACCTATGTGCCCTGTTTAGCTCACGTCTTTAACTTGGTGGTGCAGCGGTTCTTGGGCAGGTACCCGGGCTTACAGGATTTCCTGAGGCAGGCCAGGAAAGTCTGTGTGCATTTCCGCAGGTCATATAATGCCAGTGCTCGGCTGGCTGACCTCCAAAAGGAACTTAACCTGCCCAAGAACCGCCTAATCTGTGACATGCCCACCAGGTGGAACTCAACGTTGGCCATGCTGCAGCGGCTGCACACGCAGCAGAGGGCCATCAATGAGTACCTGTGTGACTATGGCACCAGGACAGGGTCAGGGGAGCTTGGCTTTTTTTCCCCATGCCAGTGGGCCATGATCGGGGATGCATGCACTGTCCTGTCATCATTTGAGGAGGCCACAAGGATGGTGAGCAGTGACAGTGCATGCATCAGTGACACTGTCCCCCTTGTCCACCTGTTGGAGCACACGCTGCGTGGAATAATGGATAGGGCACTTGAGGAAGAACAGAGGCAGGAAGAGGAGGACTTCCTTAGCTCTCAAGGCCCCCTTTATCCAGAGATGATGACGACGACGACGACGACGACGACGATTATGTCAGCATGGAGGTGGAGCCTGGCACTCAGCATCAGCAGCAGTCTTTAAGGGATCATTTACAGTCCCAAGAAACCCATGGACTTGTATGTGGCTGGGAGGAGGTGGCTGCGGATCATGTCGTCCTTAGTGACCCAGAGAATTCCGGACCGAATGCCTCAGCATTGTTGTGCTGCATTGCCTCCCTGATCCTGCAAAGCCTGCGGAAGGATCCTCGTATTCGTGGTATCAAGGAGAGGGATCAATACTGGCTGGCAACCCTCCTTGATCCACGTTACAAGGGTAAGGTTGCGGACCTTATCTTGCCATTGCAGAGGAAGCAGAGGATGAAACATCTAAGGGAGGCCTTGCAGAAAGGTCTGTGCAATGCGTTCCCAGAGACTGGGAGGTTACAAACTCCTGTTCCTGGACAACGTGTTGCTGAGGCTTCAGTCAGTCAAAGAAGAAGCGGAGGAGAAGGTGGCCCTCTGACCGATGCGTTCAGACAATTTTTTAGTCTGCAGCCCCAAGGTATGATCGGTTCCAGCAACCATCGCCAGCATCTGTTTTACATGGTGCAGGAATACCTAGGGGCAAGATATGACTTGGACACCTTTGCCACTGAAAATCTTCTGGGTTACTGGGTCTTGAGGATGGATCACTGGCCAGAGCTTGCACAGTTCCAGCAACCATCGCCAGCATCTGTTTTACATGGTGCAGGAATACCTAGGGGCAAGATATGACTTGGACACCTTTGCCACTGAAAATCTTCTGGGTTACTGGGTCTTGAGGATGGATCACTGGCCAGAGCTTGCACAGTATGCAATTGAGCTACTGGCCTGTCCTGCATCCAGCCTTCTTTCGGAATGCACATTCAGTGCTGGAGGTTTTGTAACCGATCACAGGGTGCGCTTGTCCACCGACTCGGTCGATCGACTGACCTTCATAAAAATGAATCAGTCTTGGATAACCACCAGCTATTAAGCACCTGATGCTGATGTAACCAAATAATTTTTTTTGAAATGTCAGATCCCTTCAAGGCTGCCTATGCTGATGCTGAGTGACTATCCTGTTATGCTGAGTGACTATCCTCTTCCTCCTCAATGATCATGCTGATGGCTTGTAAGAATATTTTTGGTTCTGGGCACCGCCACCAGTGGCTAAGGCCCAATTTTTCAGCCCCTGTTTAACAGGGGCGTGTAATTACAATTTTTGATGCAATATTTTGTAAGGAGGGATCGTTGCTGCACTCAACTAGAGTATTTGTGAGGGGTTGCAGTGTTGTGGCACCAGCACCAGTGCCTAAGGCCCAATTTTTCAGCCCCTGTTTAACAGGGGTGTGTAATTACAATTTTTGATGCAATACTTTGCAGCAGGGCTTGTTCAGTCGCTCCAACTAGGGTATCTGTGAGGGGTTGCAGTGTTGTGGCAGCAGTGCCTAAGGCCCAATTTTTCTGCCCCTGTTCAACAGGGACATGTAATTACAATTACAATTCTTGATCTAACATTTCATAGCAGGGCTCGTTCCAGCTCCCACCAAGAGTAACTGTGAGGTATTACAGTGTTGTGGCAACACCACCACCTCCACCACCAAAGGCCCAGTTTTTCTACCCCTGTTTAACAGGTGCATGTAATTACAATTCTTGATCTAATATTTCACAGCAGGGCCCGTTTCTGCGCCCACCAAGAGTAACCATGAGGACTTACAGTGTTGTGCCACCAGCACCACCACCAAAGGCCCAATTTTTTTGACCCTGTTCAACAGGGACATGTAATTACAATTCTTGATCTAATATTTCACAGCAGATGACAATACCATGCAAATTAGCCTTTAAAATTAGCACTATCGCAGGTTCTGGTGCCAACCGAACCGGGGGGGGGGGGGGGTGTTCGGCTCATCCCTACTGCTCATATTCACACAGACTTCTCACAAACTTCTTTATTTATTATTTATCGTGATTTCATCAATATAATATTTTTATTTGTCACATCTACCGAAAAAAAAATTATTTTTTCGATGTTTTTAGATTAAATAACTTCTTTTTATTTTCTTAAAGCCTGATCTTGTGTTTTAATTTTCTTTTTTTTTCACTCCAGAATAGTTTTGGGTGTGTTTTGTGTGTCAAGTTACCACAACACTATTATTATCTTGTGTTATTTAATCTCAAGGAGATTGTTTGGTGTTGGCGTCTCTTGTTAATTTCACATTGTATTTTTGAAATGTACCTGCCTCCTCACAAACAAACTGTCCTTTTTGAAGGAAAACACATAGAGGCGAGTATAATTAATCAAACCAAAAATTTATTAAGGGCTCATAACCAAACAAAGAGGGAGGCAACGCTGGAGAAACAGCAGAAATTGGCGAAGCCTTTGGCCCCCAGGGCACACATCAATTATTTTACTGCAAAATTGGTGGCCTGAGGAGTCCATATATAAGGGAGTACAATCTGGTCCAGAAGTCCAAGAGATCATAAACAGCAGCAGATGACATGTATGTTCCCAGGCTGTGGTCATACAAGAGCCTGCATCTTTTGTCAGACCAGACTGAACCCAGGCCATCACTCTCTGGTCTTCCTTAGACGCTTCCTTCCAGGCTGTGGCTTTATTCTTTTAGGTGTGGCAGGAGGAGGAAGAGGACCATGGTTGAGCTCACAAATGTGGCTTTGGCTTGTGAGTTGGCCCCTCAACCTCTTATTTAGTGCTTGTAAAATGATAAACTCACATAAGAGGCGTTGGCCCTCCTCCATTTCCATCATTTTGCAGGCTGTTATGTCTGCAAAGTCCTCTTCAACACTTCTGAGAGCCGCAGTACCCTTCCAAAATAGACCAATTGATGCCTCCTCCAGGTTACTCCTCTTCCTGTCACTTTTTTTTGGAAGGCGGATGGAAGGGACCTGGGTATCAGGCAGGCCACCTCCTGGCTGAGACTTTCCTGTGTATGAAAAAGGACATTGTTTTAGTTTTTGGTTCTTCAATCACAATCATAAATTAGTAATCCAAACTAACATAGATTTAACATCATTAATTTGACCAACAGAAATATTTAGAAGAATGCTATACCTGGCTCAAGCTAGGCTCCTCCACATATTGCTGCCTGGAAGGCCCAGGTTGGGCGTCTGAAGCCTCAGCTGGGGTGGAAGGAAGCGTGGAAGGAAGAATGGAGAGTGCTGCCCTGGGTTCAGTCTGGCCTGCCAGAAAATGCAGTCTGTCATAGTACCACAGCCTGGGGACATAATGGCATCTGCTGATCTCACGGAATCCTGGACCTTCTTGTGCTCCCTTAGATAAGTGCTCCTCATGCCACCAATAAGGATCTTCAAATAGGTGATGTCTGCTGTGGGGATCACCGGCTTCACAAATTCCAGCAATTTATCCAGCACTGCCTTCCTCTTTGTTCGATTCTTATAATGTGGGTGGTTTACCTGCCACAGACAGGGCAGCTCCCTGAACATATCAATGAATATGGGGATAAAGTCCTGATCATTCAATATATCCATTTTCTCTGCAAGACACAACACAAGACAAACCCTAATGTCAGGCTAAAGCCTCCTAATCTTGTCCCAATATAGGCCACAATCTCTAAGCAGTATAGGCCCAAGTTTAAATGTTACCTTCGTTATCACGATCAGGGCTTTCGATAGATCGTACGTAGTACGCACGCGTGTTACGCTTTATATACACTGCGCATGCGTGAAACTCCGCCCGCCCCTGACGTTCTTTCTAGTCTGTTCCCCGCCCCTTTCTCATTCGGCGCAGTGGGGAGAGCACATGGCAGATACAGAGCAGGTGCGTGCTAAGTACAGCAACGAGGAGGAGGAAAGCCCGGAGCCAGAAACATCATGATCCCGGAGGTGATTTAAGGCATCAAATATGTACTTTGTAGAGATGGTGGAGATGGTCGACATACTGAAGAGGGCCGACTATGACGGGAAGTATGGACCTTACCCCAACCCCAATGTCAGAAAGGCCAAGATCATGGCGAAAGTTGTGAAGAGTCTGCACCGTAATTTTGGGGTACGGCGATCCAAGGATCAACTGAGGAAGCGGTGGTCAGACCTCAAAATCAGGGAGCACGATCAGTATAGAAGGATCAGGAGAGTGCTGCAAAAAAGTAAGTAGTTGTCCTGTGCTCCTATTCTTTATTTTTATTACGTTCGTGCTGCTCCATGTGCTTTTCTTTACTGATGTACAGTTTAAAATGGCAACTTTCATGCTCATAGACACATTACTCGTTCGTAGGAAACATTGTTCGTTTGACCAATAAAACACCATGTTTTGTCCAGATGCATTTCAATACATTTTTTCTGGCCTACTTCTCTTAAAATAATTTTGGTGTCTAGACGGGTTTGTAACTAGAATGAAATGCAAACTAGATTCTGTGTAAGGAGAGGACACTCAGCAGCTGTTTACACATCTGGACGCTGGAGCACTAGTGTGGGACACCAGAACACCCTTTTTATTAGGGGGCCCACACAGGTGCTCCAGTGTATACTATAGGGGTGTCTCCATCTGTGAAGCTTGTACAAAACAGGTAAGTATTCAAGCTTGACAAAGTGAAAAAATATTTCTTCATCTTGGAACTCTGCCAAAACAGACAATTGTACCCCACTTCCAAGCAATGTTTCCTATTCCTATTTCTGTCATAAAATATCTGTGTGCTAAGTATACCTATTTTTGTTCACATAGGGGAGAAAAGACTCGGAAGACACCACTCATCAGAGGAGACCATAGACCCCCCACCTCATGAAGAAGTGGAAATTCCACAAACACAACAGGAGGAAGAGGAGGGAGACGTGGTGGAAATTGTCACCACAACAAGTGAGTGTCTGCGACCACAGGCTCAGGTAAGAGATGATGCCGGCATTTTTATAATACATGGTGTGTTTTTTTTTCTATATTTTTAGGTGATCGTGATGTTGTGGATGAAGGTCATTTCACCAGTGAAAGTGCCCAGATCCTGATCGGGGAGATCATGGGGTGTAATAGGAACTTGGAAAACATCAAGCAAAAAATTAATGATGTTCAAAACAAAATGAAGAACATTATTGATGTTTTAGGGAGAGTTTAAAACCCCTTGAAATCCCTAATTATTTGTGCTTTTTTTGCCTGAAAATTTTATGCACATTTTTTGACATATTCTCGAAAAGCCAAATTTTGAAGATGCACACAGTGTGTCAACATGTGCTATCTGCCATCACGGGAGATCAATGTATGCGTTTTGGGGGTGCAACCCCTTCCTCAATAATAAAATAGCTGAGAGGAAGGGGTTGCACCCACAAAACACGTCCATTGATCCCCCATGATGGCAGCTAGAACATGTTGACATTCGGCAATTTGTGTGCATCTTCAAAATTTGGCTTTTCCAGGGGTGACTTCACCCTATTTGCTGAACACAATATCAAACACAGTTTAGAAATACTCATGTCTGTCATTGCCTTCAATTTCTACAAAAAGTTGAACTTTGTAAATTCCAGATTTGTGTATTTCTTGTTGGTTTTAAACATGCCTGTTTTACCTTAAAAGGAACTTTCTACTTTTAATGTGACCTAAAAATTTGTTATACAACAAACATGTTGGTTTGTTTTAAAAACCTTTTATAAATGCACATGTGATTGTGCTTGGATTAAAAAGATTGAAAAACAACAATGTGTGGCTTCTTCTTTCAATGTTCAAAAGCATTTTTTGTTGTAAAATTGGTGTTTTCAGTGGCAATGGGGGTTATTTACTAAAGGCAAATCCACTTTGCACTACAAGTGCAGTTTCTGTGCAGTCTCAAGTGCTCTTGTAGTGCAAAGTGTATTTGCCTTTAGTAAAAAACACCCAACAGTGCTTTATAATTTTACAGAATCACGCCATTTTCAGGACTCCCCAAATTTCAGTCATGGTCAGCTAAAAGAAAGACAAGCAGTAAATCTAAGCAAATATTTGTTCAGTTAAAAAAAGTTTTTATTTAAAAAATGTCTCAGACATTGTCTGGCATATATATGGCCCCCCTACCCGCTAAGTATTCCATGTATCTTAGACTGACCTCGCAGCACTCTGGGGGGGCAAGCCAGGACGGCCAGCTTAAAGCGCCATCAGGGTTGGTTCATTGAGATTAATTCTGGCTTCAGGCCCAACTGAGCCAGCATAGTTCACAGAATTTCTCCTTAAAAAGTTGTGGAGAACATAGCAAGCCAGGATGATGTGATTGACTTTATATTCCGCCATGTGTATGGGTGTAAGAAATAGGCAGAACCGGCTGGCCATTATTCCAAACGTGTTCTCCACCACCCTTCTGGCTCTCGCCAGCCGTTAATTAAAAACCCTCTGGTCCGGGGTGAGGGTCCTCATAGGGAATGGCCGCATAAGATGTTCCCTCAGCGCAAACGCTTCATCCACAACAAAGATGAATGGGAGTCCTTCCGCATTGTCCTCTGGAGGTGGCAAGTCCAAGCTGCCATTCTGGAGATGCCTGTAGAACTTGGTGTAGGTGATGACTCCACCATCTGACATCCGGCCATTCTTCCCCACGTCCACATACAGGAACTCGTAAGTAGCCGACACCACCGCCAATATCACAATGCTATGGAACCTCTTGTAGTTGTAATAGTAGGACCCCAAGTTGGGTGGTGGGACGATGTAGACGTGTTTCCCATCAATTGCCCCTCTACAGTTAGGAAAGTCCCACCACTGGGCAAAGTGGGAGGCCACAGTCTGCCATTCCTGTGGGTTGGAAGGAAACTGTGGAGTCAAACAAGAAAAAAAAATGAATAATTTTGCACATAAACATGGAAAGCAAATTAGACACAAACATTCTTGGCCAACATCAGTATAACATTTATTTTAGGGAGTATTGAAAGACAAAAGGTATAAGGTCCACTTATCAGATCCCCCCCCCCTCATGGGCCATTTTATAAAAATTATGGGGGGTAGGAAGATGTTTTGGACAGGTAACCCTCTCCACTTCATTGAGAGATGAATGCCTAAATATTGTGTATTACTTTGGCCAGTCCCTCCTTACTTACACTATTGGCAGCCCGTTGGACAGGTAAGAAGTGTCATAATACAAAGAGATAAATACACACTGTACACATTTTAGCACATTTTTACATTCTGCAATTACGTATCAAAATAATAATAGGATACAAAAACTTAAAACAGTACCATTTCAAGGTATTCAGGCAGGCCCTTGCACTATATGCTTTGGGGAATTCATCCATAAATATGACCACAAAAGAGGTGGGTATAGTGTGTATGGGTTTGGCAATGTCAGCAGATAAGAGGATTGAGGATAGATAGAGGATTGGTATCAGCTGAGTTAGCAGTTGGGGGGGAGGGTTCCAAATGATTTTGGAACCCAAAAAAAAGCCTCTGGCACTCTGCCTGAATTTCAAGCACAAATCACATTTTTACACATTTTAGGGGGTGTTTAGGGTAAAGCACTACTATGGAGCTGACAAAATACATTGTTAAGTGACTACACGAGGTGAATATAGGCCTAGGAGAGCATGCTGGGGAGGTAAGTGAAGGCAAATATGTATGAGGGACAAAAAAAAAAATTACATAAAAATGCAGCATGCATGAGGACAAAGGGGACATTCACGGCATATTACAATCATGATAATTAGGGAATGAAGAAAGAAATACAATATATTAACAAGCATTAAATACAATAACATGTGATGTTAAAGGATAAAAATCTTACCTTCATATACTCCTTCTGCAGGACCTGACTGATGGCAGAACAGGTCTCCGGGATAATGATAATGAACTTGAGGCTTCTCCCCATCGCCAGCAGGGTGGTGACTAGCCCCTGCTCCGGAGTGATGGCTTGCCTCATGCAGGGATCCTGCCTGCTGATATAGGGGTCAGCAAAGCCAACAAACAGTGAAATACGGGGTCCGTCATCCGGAGACAGTTCCTGAAATTGTCAGGATTATTCTCAATGATCTCACGGAGCAAAGGCATGTGGCAGAATTGGTCACGCTGGAGCAACCAATTCTTGGTCCATGAACTCCTCCTCACCCTGTTCATGGACTGGGCTTGTGTCAAAGTAAGGACCCCAACACCAAGCCCCCTCACAGCACAAACTCTACGATGAGTACGTACACGCAACATGGCTAGAAAATGGTTGGCTGCTCAGAACGAAGTAACAGACCGCACTGAAGAACAGCAAGGCCTGTGAAGAGTGACCTGAAAATCAGTAACGAACAAACAAGAACAGAATGACAAAGTCAATGGTAACTCGTTGCACGCACTGAAGACCAAATACAAACCCACAAGCACAAACTGAATAGCAGAAATATGATCTGAAAACCACGAGTTTGAAAAAGCGCGAATTGTCTCTCACCAAACTTTTACTAACACGAGATTAGCAAAAGGAGCCCAAAGGGTGCCACGCTTGGTACCTAACTGGCCTTTTATAGCCTTGTCGTATGTGGTGTACGTCACAGCGTTCTTGGCATTCGGAAATTCCGACAACTTTGTGTGACCGTGTGTATGCAAAACAAGTGTGAGCCAACATCCATTGGAAAAAATCCATGGATTTTGTTGTCGGAATGTCCGATCAATGTCCGGCTGTGTGTACGGGGCATTAGACTAGGCAATTAAAGCCTAGTACACACTAATAGTTTCTTTTCGTTCAATCCAGCAGGGCTGAATGAAAAAACAACTGACAGCTCAGGAGGAGCCACTACACTAACTCTGACGTTAGTACAGCGATCTCCCATGCTGTTCTGTTGTGTTCTGACGGGGGGACAGCCCCCCTGCCAGAACAGTATGGTGAGCTCTCTTAGCCAATGGCTGTGATCGAGAGCAGATAGGCAGACCTTTTTCGGTCATGCCCCTTTTGACAGAAGCCTGCCAGCTTCTGTCAGACCAGCTGCAGTACACATGGGCCGAATGTGTTTCTACTGAACCAGCGGATGTCGTCCGACATTCGGCCCATGTGTACTAGGCTTTAGATGGACTTGATTAACAAATGAAAGCTGAAATCCAGCTAACACTTTTTAAGCAGTTAGATATGTTTTTGCTTTTGGGATAATAGTGTTATATTCATTAATAAAAGCTGATCATTGTAAACACTTCCATCATAGTTGAATGTTTTATCTCAATCCTCTAAAGATCACTTTTGCTGGACAGCTTGGTCTGTTAAAGGAAGTTGAAAAATAACAGACTTACTGGCTGGATCATAATGAAAAATATGCGCTGCGCTAGAATGAACCCAGTACTACTATGTACTAAAAGTAAAAAATGGTGGAGAATATTCAAAACTTATAAATAAAGACGATAGATATAATCCTATAGGTCTAACGCATAAAAGTGTAATGTGCGTATAAATAAATAAATAATAATAGTAGTAAATATGAAAAACATCAATAATCCATATTGCAAAAAACATCAATAATCCATACTGCAAAAAGTGAAGTGCATAAACAAATGCAAAAAGTGCTTAGTGCTCCGTGATGGACATCACAGATGCCTTAATACTTGATCACAAAGTGGTGGGTGAAACAGTCTCATATAATAATATCAAATCTGTGCATAAAATGGTGTCCATATGTGGTGTCATCCGTCATGCTCATATATTCTAGGTGCTGCAAACCATGCTCCGGTGCACTTCAGTGGCCCCCCTTAGGCTTATATGCTCACCTCAGAGCGTGTGACCCAGCTGCTACCCTGAGTCAAATCACGCTTTGGAGCAACCCCCAGGCTCAATGCTGATACCAGACGTAACTCTTCAGCTTGATTCAATGTAGCACCATGTATAAAAAAAAAAAAAAAAAAAAAGGTTATATGGTGTAATATTGTTGGGTAATTTATTAATAAACCACTCCCCACAATGGGGTACTCACATAGTCCTG
This sequence comes from Aquarana catesbeiana, assembly GCF_042186555.1. Lineage (NCBI taxonomy): Eukaryota > Metazoa > Chordata > Amphibia > Anura > Ranidae > Aquarana > Aquarana catesbeiana. The sequence continues at coordinate 590,136,986 of NC_133326.1, forward strand.
GTGCGTAAGTACACTACTCTATATACAGCCTCCAAAGTAATAAGCAAAATCGCTGGACGTATGGTATGGTATGCTTCTCCTGTGTGGATACCGTACTGCTCTCTCCGTCCTGGCCCCTCCCCTACACGTCTTCGACACAGGGATCACATGTCTTCATCAGGGGGATCAGGCTGGCTGGATTACTGGCTGGAGCAACAGGTGAAAATAAAGGAAAAAGCCTAAAAAGAGAAAAGTAATAAACTAAAGCAGTCTAAGAATTGTTAAGCTGCAACATATAACATTTTTGTTTTTGGATTTAAAATCACTTTAATAAATGTTGATGCCCGTGGGATTTGTTCTGTGCTAGAGAGCACTAGATTTCTGTGCCCCACAGAAGTCACATGGACTGTTCAGACAGTCATTAGCTATGCCATTGTTTAATGTTTTTTCATTCAAAGTCTGCCCAAATCATATCAGTGTTTCTGATACATAAGCTACAACAAGACTGCAAATAGTTATAAAAAAATAAGAAAGAATACAAGCACGTTGTGTCTGTGGTCTTTTGGATAAATTTGCTGCTGTCAAAGATGTTTTTTTAGTATAAATCATGTTGTTCTAATGAATTCAGTTCGTTTTTACAAAAAAATCCACTGCTCAGACACATTTTAAACCAAATTGGTCAATTTAGTGGGAAGCAACAGAATCCCATTAAAGCCTAAACATATAATTATCTTTGAATGTGTTGCTGTATTTGAATGACCAAATCATAAGTCATTGAATAAATTATACCTGTCGCCAAGCTCCATATTGTAACCTTTTCTGGTCAGTCAGGGACCGTTCTTAGAGCTGTTGTGCCACCAGCTCCTGCTTGCATGGTAGAGGAGTTAATCTACCCTTCATAAAGCTCCTATTTATTAATGGAAAAAAACTGCAAAAATTGTTATTGTGACTTGCTGAAATAACGATTTCTCCATTCACCGTATTAGCAGGAAATGTAATGTGATATGCTTCAATGGATGTAGGAAAAGTGGACTTGGCTGGTTTGAATAGACTGGAATTAGGCACCCAGCCTTCAAGTTTAGTTTTGTTCTAATGAAATAATGCTGCCTCATAATTTATTTGTTTGACAGCTTTGGCCAGGAAACCCTGCAGTTACTCCAGGAAATAAAGCATTATGAGAAAAATTGTTTAAAGGCACCAGAATAAGGTAGCATCAATCTTTAGTAAAAAAAATATTTACACATTGAGGAAGAGGAGGAGAGCTTACACTTAGGACTCACTCACACTTTGGCCAACACAGACCACTTGGTAGGCAGTTCTAACCCATGGCAAGTGCCCCCAAATGACATTGTTTAGAAAGCAGCACCTTATAAGGGCACCACATTAGAAGAGCTATTTAGGCTATGGCTACCCATTTTCTACTACCTCCCCCTCCCTCCACCACCACTAATACATTTCCAGGAGATGTTCAACAACAGAGAGGGTGACCCAAAAAACACACTGGAGGAACCTAAAATTAATGTACAGTATTCTGGATTATCACTCTCTTTCCTTCTCATTTTCCCATCATTTTGTTTATCTTGCTGTTCCGTTTTTTGTTTTTTTTTAGCATTCATATGTAAACTCCTTTAGTTTTCATACATTTTTGTTTGATGGATTTTCTAGTGCCCCAATAACATGTACAGAACATGAAAACATTATTTTTCTTGCTCCTAAATTGGAAATGATTTTTCTTGTAATTATCTTTACTGTGCTTTGTTCCAGAAACCTAGTGCCCTTACAAAAGCAACACAGAGGTGGATCGCTGATGTTTTGAGGATGGGTGAGCTACAAAGGCAAAGGAAATTTGGTCAAAATTGATGGCAAGATGAATGCAGTATGTTATCAAAAAATACTGCAGGAACATTTGCATTCATCAGCCAGGAAGCTGTGCATGGAACGTACTTGGACATCCCAACATGACAACAATCCAAAACACAAAGCCAAGTCGACCTGTCACTGGCTACAGCAGAAAAAAGTGAAGGTTCTGAAGTGGCCATCTCAGTCTCTTGACCTCAATATCATTGAGCCACGCTGGGGAGATTTCAGACGTGCAGTTTATGCAAGACAGCCCAAGAATTTACAGGAACTGGAGGCTTTTTGCCAAGAGGAATGGGCAGCTTTACCATCTGAGAAAGGAACTGGAAGCTTTTTGCCAAGAGGAATGGGCAGCTTTACCATCTGAGAAGATAAAGAGCCTCATCTACAAATACCATAAAAGACTTCAAGCTGTCATTTATGTTAAAGGGGCAATATGTAAACTTTTGATCAGGGTCATTTGGGTAGTTTCTGTTGTCATTAGGATTTAAAAAGAGTAAACACAGTTTATTGATATTAAATGGCTTCAGCCAAACACTAACCATGAGTGAGAGAAATGTTTTTGTGTTATCATTCATATTGAAAAATGGCAAAGAAATCATACATTCTGCCAGGGTATGTAAACTTATGAGCACAACTGTAACATAACAACTGTTAGCAAGTTACCAGGAGGGGGTCTTGACTGTCAGTTAGTTACATCTACCCCTTTCCCAACTGCACTGGGCAGCTCCAAACTGACTATAGCAGCCAGAGCTGTGGGAAATTTGAGCGCCATGGAATGCCCCATAGTGCACTGCAAGTTCGCAGTGCACTGATGTCTGATTGGCCAAAGCATGCACCTGACCTGCATGCTTTGGCTAATCACAGCGTGCTCTGCTGTGAGAGCCATAATTGGCCAAAGGCAGGATGCCTTTGGCCAATCATGGCTCAGGGGGACTAAGTCCCTGCCCCACACTATATAAGGCTGCTGACATAGCAGCCGTGTATAGTGTGTGGACGGAGATAGATTGAGCTAGAAGCTATATTAGGCAGGCAGGTTAGTTAGTGGCGTGCAAGCAGTGTAATATATATATATATATATATATATATATATATATATATATATATATATATATATATATATATATATATATATATATATACACACACACACATACATACATATATACACACATACATACATACACTGTAACATCGGGGGTTGGTTTAGCTTAAAGGTAGAGCTTACCAGTGAGCTGAGTCCACGCCAGATATGCAGTTTTAAGGGCTTGTAGGCCCACTTTTATTAAATAAAGAAAATGTCCGATAACAGAAGAGTTGCCCACACCGGGGTTTCAGCTTTCCACAGCAACAATGTAAGTTCAATCAAAAATACCAAGCCACCTGGCTCTCTTTAGCAGCACTGCTGCTCAAACTTATGCTTCAGCCCTCTCGGCTCTATAACAGAGTTCCTGTAAACCCAGTACCTCAGCACTCTTTTCCAGCTTCCTTTTCCAGCCCACAGGCTTGGACCCTCTGTCTGCTCTGACAGACAGACAGACAGACCTGTGCAGACATGCACACTTCTCCCTTGCTTGCCTGGACTCCTCGGGAGGGTGGAGCAGTCTCCAACTGGGAGCCTTGAGGTCTTCCCATATCCTCATTATAAGTGCTGTGCTCACCTGAGCACACACCCTGCTGGTAATCTCCAAAGTCTGGACACAGGGTTGGAGATCCCGTCCCACCCAAGACACTATGGAATCTCCAAACTACAGAGCCCCATGACCAAATACCAAAACCTGGAGAAAGCTGCGAAAGCAGTATTCTCCAGTCCACATGTATGCCCTGTAGCCTTGCACCAAGCAAATGTGCATACCCTGTGTCCCCCAAACTATCAATTTTACCTTGACAGCATCTCCTACTGTCACATATCCCCCCCCTTTGTTTCGATCCGGAGGGAGGAACACCAGCACCCGTCATGGTTGGGACACCTCTGTGCTGGCTGTCAGCCACGTAGGCCCAACCTTTTTTTCGGGTGCGCTTCCAGGTACGTTCCACCCTGGATCTTAACAGGGTCCTATATTTTCCCATCCTCAGCCTTCTCCCTCTTCTTTTTGGGTCCCTGGGCTTACCAACTCTTTTGCCATTACCTTTGACTACCAACTCCCCAGAGCTCAATATCTGTTTATCATGCTCATTTTCCAAGTAATAATTAATTTTCATATCCAAGCCACTATTTACATTAACATTCAGCAATAAATCACCATTTCTCCAATTACCAATACCGTCAGTTCTTTCTTGCTCGGGGTTTGTTAGGGCCAGGCTCAAGGAGGGACAACACACAGGTGAGCAGCTATCCCCTATGAGACCTTCACAAGGCTTCACTTCACCTGTTGTCCAAATCTCTGTGGGCAGTTGTCCTAACAACTGACATTGAACGCATGACCCATTTCTAGCAATACCAATCTTTGCCAGCTCACACTTTTCCACGTCACAATTTTTGTTCCTCTCCATACTATATTTGAGAGCGTCTCCGGGTACCCCAACTTGTATCTCTCTGCAGGTGACAAACAGAATCTCTGCTTTTGCCGTGTCCATATCTGGCCCCTCCTTCTTAGGAGGTCTAGCGGGTGAGGCAGCATCCGCGCCATTTACTAAACCCTGCTCAGCCACACCTTGGACCGCACTAGCAGAGATGTCCATCACCACAAAAGGCGGAGAGATCTCCGATGTCTCCAGCAGCCCCCCAGAGCGCCTTCCGTACTGAACCGTATCCGGAAGCACCCTCACAGGGAACTGTGAGATCACTTGCCAGACTATTAATAAGCACCGTACCACCCAGTTCCATTGGTGATTAATGTTGCCCAGCACAGCTTGCATTACCTGGCTCCACCCTTTGGTACCATGCAGCACTACCACATCTAACTGTAGTGGAGCCACCCAGGTATACAAGGAATGTGCTTTCATCAGTTCCACTAGCATATCTGTAATTTCTACACACTCCACATCAATCTGCAAAACATTTTTGGGGACCTTTCCCTTATTAGAAACATGGAGGGGCTCATTAACTGCAGCTTGAGGGGCCACAATATTTAAGGGAGCCTCCACCTCACTGGAAGTACCCATCACAGCCTGACACTCCTCTGAACCACTGTCAGACGCATGTCTCCCACTCATGCCCTCTAACTCACCAATAAGCCTCTGCAAGTCAACATTCATTACATTGTCACCTTGACACTTGACATTTAGCTGCTGGGCTGTGAACACCACATCTGCCATGCATGTGTCCTGATCTGGTCCTTCCGACTGGAGGGAAACAACCCTTGCAGGGACCAACGCACCCTCAACCATCGGTCGCTCTGCAATCTCCCTGTCTGGCATAGCAGTTGTTGTACTCACACCCCTATCACTTAATATAGCCTTGTCTAACATGGCTAGTAATTGTTTGGCCCAACTGTCCCAGTCCATTGTGCTTCCATTATGAGGGCTCAGGAGTACCTCATCATCTGCTCTAGGAGGCACCTGGGATTCTGCAGCACAAACAGTACCTTTGTCATTTCTATATAAATCACATTTTGACAACATGCTTTTACTCTTGGCTAATGCTTCATCAAACAAGGCAGGCTGCAATACACCATCACCACCTTGCTCCTGGGGCGCTAACACACTCAGCTGTGTACCTTCAGCTTTGGCCAGCTGACTTAACCCCTTACCAACTGGGTTACACAGATGGTAAACGGACTGCTCACACAAACTCTTACTGCATGGTGTAGACCCAGTCTATTCCACCCGAGCAAATTCAGTGCTGTCCTGGAAAATCTCTGGCTCAAACGCATGGAGAGCCCCTGAGACTTCTATGGACAACCCTGTGGCTCTGCGTCTGGTTGCCAAGGGAGACATTCCTCTTTCCTTATTACTTTTGAACACATCACAATAAGTACATGTATCATCAGCCATACCTTTACCATCAGCATTCATAGACATAGCAGTGTTATAAGCTTTAATAGGCCGTTTTTGATCAGAACACACAGCACCCCGTGTAATGCTCAGCACACCACCCTTCCTCTCCAAAGGCATTCTTTTGCCCACTAGGGCGGCTCCACAGTTATCCTGGGAAACCATGTGCCTCACCACTGCGGGCTCCTGGGAGGTTTCCCTGGGCATCTCTGTAGCACCTATCACTAGGGAACCTGGCACACAATTTGTATTGGTCACCCCTAGGTTACCACTTCCAGCACTCTGGTGGATTACACCAGGCACATACAGAGTCCAGTCTTTTTGAGTTCTTAACCTTGCTGCAGGTTGAGCTTCAACCTGTGTCTCCCCACTACTCGGGGTAGCACACTGCAGCAAGTCCATTTTTACAACTTCTGCTGATCTCCCAGCCGGATATACTCCCACTTCACTGGGATCAGTCCCACAAACTGCAACAGTCTTACCATAATCTGTAGCAGGTAACTCTGGCTTCATTTGAGTACGTTGTCTATCCTTTATCGCACTTTTACTGACCAACTCTCCCTGGTGGCCATGGGATGAAACTGCAGCAGCCACTTCTGACTCCTTAGCATCCCCTGCAGGCACAACAGGTACTTCCTCACTGTTGCCAGAGGTGACTGAAAATAGGTTTGCACAAAAATCTGGGCTTGCAGACAAAGACTTCTGCCCAGTAACCACATCTCCAGGCATGTTCCATAACCTGGGACAAGAAAAAATTCCATGCCCCAGTTGACCACATTCCAGGCATGGTACATTTTTACACATATCTTTAGTGGGATGCCGCTCCACATCTCCACTGTATCTCCTCCTTCCGGTTAACACCCGATCTCTTGTTGCTAAGGGAGATGGCACTCTTCCAGCTGTACTTTGCTGACTCTCCCAAACGCAGCGACTTTGCACTCCTTGAAGCATTGTTGCTTTAAACTTGCCACGATCCTCTGTCGGCAATACGTTTCTCGCGTAGTCCACAGACTTGACATCACTGCCGTTGCTACGGGCAACCACATACTTCTCGAACTTCTGATAAGCCTTTTGGACACTCCTGGGACTTAAATCAGACTTCCTAAACATTGTTGCAGACCTCTGTCTGGCCGTGTCACCTTGTATTGGAGACTGAGACAAAGGGCACTTGGAGATAACATGCCCCCACTCTCTGCACCGAAAACAGCGCTCTTGCTTCAGAGCCTTGACAGGGCTTCCCCAATTGCATCCTCTTGTAAGCTTGGGATTTTGCACATTAATAGCTGGCCTGCTTGCACCAGCGTTGCCAGGGGCAACAGCATGCACTTCCCCTTTAAGTGTAGCAAAAAACAGTCTGCAATATTCTCCGGCAGGCTCAAACTCTTGCTTCATCTCTTCAGTCACTCCACCACACTTTTGCGCTTTCCAGCAAAAAAAAAAAAAAAATGAAGCACTGTTACTTTAAAGCAAGTTGCTTTTCACTTCATGCAAGATTTCCTCACCTGCACAGTGCACACACAGATTGTGCTGTCTCATGCACACAAACACAGTTCATAGCAGAAAAAAAAAATAAGTTTGACTTTTCATTCACAGGTACACCACCTGCAACACGCAATGCCTTTTGCCTGGCTGCACTTCCACACACAGCCACTAGTTCCTGACTTGAACTCACTGTGGAGCAAGGACCCGGATTCCACCGTCTTGTGTCCGCATTCTCCACCACTTGTAACATCGGGGGTTGGTTTAGCTTAAATGTAGAGCTTACCAGTGAGCTGAGTCCACGCCAGATATGCAGTTTTAAGGGCTTGTAGGCCCACTTTTATTAAAGAAAGAAAATGCCCGATAACAGAAGAGTTGCCCACACAGGGGTTTCAGCTTTCCACAGCAACAATGTAAGTTCAATCAAAAATACCAAGCCACCTGGCTCTCTTTAGCAGCACTGCTGCTCAAACTTATGCTTCAGCCCTCTCAGCTCTATAACAGAGTTCCTGTAAACCCAGTACCTCAGCACTCTTTTCCAGCTTCCTTTTCCAGCCCACAGGCTTGGACCCTCTGTCTGCTCTGACAGACAGACCTGTGCAGACATGCACACTTCTCCCTTGCTTGCCTGGACTCCTCGGGAGGGTGGAGCAGTCTCCAACTGGGAGCCTTGAGGTCTTCCCATATCCTCATTATAAGTGCTGTGCTCACCTGAGCACACACCCTGCTGGTAATCTCCAAAGTCTGGACACAGGGTTGGAGATCCCGTCCCACCCAAGACACTATGGAATCTCCAAACTACAGAGCCCCATGACCAAATACCAAAACCTGGAGAAAGCTGCGAAAGCAGTATTCTCCAGTCCACATTTATGCCCTGTAGCCTTGCACCAAGCAAATGTGCATACCCTGTGTCCCCCAAACTATCAATTTTACCTTGACAGCATCTCCTACTGTCACAATACATACATATATATATATATATAAATCATACATTCTGCCAGGGTATGTAAACTTATGAGCACAACTGTAACATAACAACTGTTAGCAAGTTACCAGGAGGGGGTCTTGACTGTCAGTTAGTTACATCTACCCCTTTCCCAACTGCACTGGGCAGCTCCAAACTGACTATAGCAGCCAAAGCTGCTTTTTTATTTTAAACTTGCCTTTCTTGGAAAGTAGGGATGAGCCTGTGGTTTGAGTCAAATGTAAGTTTGACTCGAACATTGGGTGTTCATTTGCTCACAAACAAACTGAACATACGGGTCGTTTGTGGGAAATTTGAGCGCCATGGAACGCCCCATAATGCACTGCAAGTTCGCAGTGCATTGATGTCTGATTGGCCAAAGCATGCGCCTGACCTGTATGCTTTGGCTAATCACAGCGTGCTCTGCTGTGAGAGCCATAATTGGCCAAAGGCAGGATGCCTTTGGCCAATCATGGCTCAGGGGGACTAAGTCCCTGCCCCACACTATATAAGGCTGCTGACATAGCAGCTGTGTATAGTGTGTGGACGGAGATAGATTGAGCTAGAAGCTAGATTAGGCAGGCAGGTTAGTTAGTGGCGTGCAAGCAGTGTATTTAATATATATATATATATATATATATATATATATATATATATATATATATATATATATATATATATAGTATATAAACGTGTTGATGGGCACAAGGGCCTCATCCCCACAACCCTTGCGCGGTGATTGTGGGGGTCTGTGGGCGGGGGGCTTATCAGAATCTGGAAGCCCCCTTTAACAAGGGGCCCCCAGATTCTGACCCTCCCTATGTGAATGGGTATGGGGCATTGTACCCTTACCCATTCACGAAAAAAAGTAAAAACCACAAAAGACAGTTTTTAACTTTATTTAAAAAAAAAAAGTGTCCTGCGATGTCCATCCTTCTTCGATCACGGCATCGACTTACCTGAAAAATAGAAAAAAAAATCTCTGCCTCAATGGGAGCATTCTGTCCAGTGACGCCGCCCCTTCTGATGTCATGTGCCGTGAGAGGGGGCAGGGTCATCCAATTAGGTCAGTTTGCCTTTATAACAGCTGTCACAGCAAAAAATCCAGCAGTCAGTGGGACACGTTTTTTTTTCTATTTTTCGGGTCCATCGGTGTCGTGATTGAAGAAGGATGGACATTGCAGAACACTTTTTTTCTCTTTTTTATTAAAGGAATTGTCAAAAAACGTCTTTTGTGTTTTTTAATTTTGACACTATTTTTGTTATATGGGTAGGGGTACAATGTACCCGATACCCATTCACATGGGGGGGTGGGATATAGGGGTTAAAGGGGGCTTCCTGATTCTGATAAGCCCCCCACCCACAGATCCCTACAACCACCGGGCAAGGGTTGTGGGGATGAGGCCCTTGTCCCCATCAACATGGGGACAAGGTGCTTTGGGGGGACCCCAAAGCACCCTCACCATGTTGAGGGCAAGCGGCCTGGTGTGGTTCAGGAGGGGGGGGCGCTTGCTCGCCCTCCTCTATCCTGGCCTCCAGGCTGCATGCTTGGATAAGGGTCTGGTATGGATTTTGGGGGGGACCCCACACCAATTTTCTTTTTATTCTGGCATGGTGTATCCCTTAAAATCCATACCAAACCCTTAGGGCCTGGTATGGATCTTGGGGGGGACCCCACGCTGTTTTGAAAAAAAAAATGTAATTGCCATGGAGTTCCCCTTAATATCCATACCAGACCCAAAGGGTTTTGTCTCTTGACAAATGGTCTTGGTATAATTCAAATACTATTTGAAATGCGCTCCCCTTGTGGGACACACTCCTTGCTAGTCTGGATAGGCCTATCTCACCGGTCTAGCAGCCAGTACACAGCACGAATCAAAGTCTCTGCCACAGACTTGTTTGGGAACAAAAATCCGTACGATCCTCTGCCACAGGATGTATAGATTTGCGGTAGTGAAAGTCAGTCACAGTGCTTGAGCCTTTAAGCCGAGCCGGCAACACTATGCTGTATAGTTACTTTTGGATACGTCCTCCAACCGAGTCACCAGGCCCCTCTAAAGACCAGCATGCAGCGTGATCTCTCCAAGACGGGTCCTCCCCTGGGATCTCCTCGGTTGTCCAGCTTCGTCACACAGGACCGACAGCTCAGGACCATTCCTCGGCCGCGGTGGCAGGCTCCAGACAAGCCTCTGGACCCACCCCTGCACCGCAGTATCGTGGGCCTCCCGGACGGAGGACCACGAGGTAGCTCCTTAACGCATACCTGTCGGCCAGGAGGGCCAGCAGGTGGCTGTAAAACGAACCCCAAAATATGGTGTCTGTCCCATAAATACCCTCGACCAGAATGCAACTCGGAGGACCACCTTCACCGAGCGTGCCTCCGGGACAGAGATGCATCCATACGCTTCAAAACGTTGCCTTTCCAACCCTGACCAGTGGTAACAGCGACACCCACCGGTCAGCACGGAAGCACACACAACGTCAGCCAAGCTGGAACAGAGGCGAACTTTTAACCTTCCTAACACACAATTTACTAAATTTACCTAACATGCGGTAGATTGCAAATCTACCAGCGCTACAAATACTATCTCAGTCGCTGACCCAGAGGTACAGTATGCATCCAGTGAAATCAGAACTGCCAATTTGCATGTTTGTTCTGGGTCAATGACATTGAAATGATTGAAGTCAGCGGATGAGCGTGACATTAAAGCAACTAGCATTTTTCAAAAGGAAAAGGCAGCACTGGTATCCTTGATTTTTCTCTCATGACAGGTTTATTAATTAAGTCAATAAATAATCTGGAACAGCTTACTTTATCTACTTGTATAAGTCAATGTGTACATTTACAAAATCAATCAGTGTAAACACTGCCTCAATCAATTCATATATATTCTTTGATTAATATACAATGCCTGAGGAACTGGGACCGTCATGTGTAATACATGTCTTAGAGGACTGCTATGATGGCAATTTATATTACATGATGCTTCCTAGACTGGCTGATAAAACATTATCTTGCACATAAAATGAAGGCCTTCAACAAAGATTGCCTTTTAAAACTACAGAATGGGAAAATAAGTTAATAAATTATTCTTGTAGAAAACAAAGGAATTTCACAGGGCAATTTGACAGATTTGAAAATACATTTTCAAGAACACCTTTTCCCATTGATAAATCTTTGAAAATGAAAATAATGACATTGATAGTGTATTACTAGGTGCAGAAGAGCCAGCAAGGACATACATAATGGGCCAGAGAATAACATCTCATGTATAATAGTCACACAGTGCTAAGAATCAATAGAAATGGAAAAGTTCTAACCCAAGCTTCAGAGCTAAGTTTGTCACTATTCGGTCCATGGATTACCAAACTATTATATTGAGCAATATATTCTATTTGTAACAATACTAAAGTTAAGTTTCTGATACAAAATATGTTAACGTCTTTTACAAGTGAAATAAACACTTCTTATAATCTTGCTAGTTTTTTTTTATTGCAGCCCTCCAAAAAATGAATACAGCAAAGCAAAATTTTAGAAAAAACGTGCACAAAAAAAAAAAAAGTAGCGAGACAGAGTCATCAAGAACTAATTGGGGCTAACTAAAGCCTGGTACACACTGTTAGTTTAATTTTCGTTCAACCCAGCAGGCTGAACGAAAAAAAAAAGTGAAGAGCTCAGGAGCAGCCACTGTACTAACTATGTGATGTTAGTACAGCCATCTCCCTCGCTGAGCTATTGTATTCTGACAGGGGGTGTCCCCCCCCCCACCAAAACACATCGGTCAGCACTCTCAGTCATTGGCTGAGAGTGCTGATAGGATGCCGATCAGCAGACCTTTTTCAGTCATGCCTCTTTGACTGAAGCCAGATGAACGGTCGTCTTCTGTCAGAGCAGCTGCCATAAACATTGGTCGAATGTCGGTTGGTTTCTATTCCCGCCCGATATTTGGCCTGTGTGTACAGCCCTTAAGGGTCAAAAAGTGGTTGAATAGGAACTTCTGTTTTTTTTTTTTTTAATCTTATTACAATTGCATCATGGCATGGCTAGATAAGGAAATCTCGTAAATGTAAAAAAAAAAAAACACAGGGTGCACTTGCACTGGCCTTGTGAAGTACATAATGCTTTTTTTTAATAGAATAAAGTATGAATGATGCTAAAAAACATAAAAGATAAATGACAATATCAAGATAATCACTAAACCACACAGACAGGAGCAATGGACCTCCAACGACCACCACCAGCATCTAGCAGAATGGCTGTCTACAGTTAATGCTGAAAATGGCTGACGATTTCCTCTCTTTGATGAACAGGAATGAGGCCACAAAAACAGATCAGCCATTTTCAGCATTAGTTGTTATTAGTTGATATCCATTCTGTTGGATACTGCTGGCGGTCGTTGGTGGTCATCCTTACTGTCTGTGTAGTTTGGTGATCATCTTGATATGCCAAGAGATCTTTTATGTTTGTGCGTATCATAAAAAAGAATAGGGACTAGGCCAAACTTCCATTATTGAAAATGAATGTAATGGCTACAAAGTAAATATAAAATGATTGAACAGCATTAATAAAAAAAAATAAAAAAAAAATACGGATACATTCAAAACAATAATCATCCAACAAAAAATAAATAGACACATAAAAAGTATACAACATTAACCAAAGCATTTACAAAACTTTTAAAACCCTAAATATGACATAACATAAGAAAAAGTGTGAAACCATACAACATATTAACAATGGCTTCCTGGTTTCTGATCATGCTACAAATGCTGAAGACTCAATAACCTAGTGCCAGCCAATGACCCCTTAAACCAACCTAGCCTAGTGGGTATGCCCATAAACAACCACAGTCTTGGAAGCCATCTCATCCCACCATGACCTACAAAATCACTTGTCACTATTTCCACATCCTCTCTAAATCTTCGTTATTGTAATCAGCTGGCATTTTCTGAAGCCCCACCCAAACCATCATAACAACTGACAGACACTGAAAACCCGCCTATCAAAGGCCAAATTAACCTGACAATTTCCACCCAAACCCCTAACTACTAGAACATAACGCTCTCTCTCCAACTGTTCCAACTGAACCCCTTAGTTAATCTAATCAACCATATTTAACTATCTGTTTTTTTGGGGGTTTTGTATGCAGATCAAATGTGTTGGTGACCTTTGCTATGAATATATTGTCTGTTAAAGGAACCTTTCTATTTCTTACTTAGTTAATCAGCCCTATTCAATTCTATCTTCCTCTTCTCCCCTTAGTTATTTTTTCAGCAGCTTTTTTTTTTACTTTATTTTTTTTACCATTAGTATTTCAACTTTTTTTTTATTCCTTTGTTCCTTAACCCCTTGAGAACCGATCTCTTTTACTCTTGCGTACACAATGATGTGGTATTTTGACATTTACTTGGCTATGAAATAATGCATGAAATCGAAATATATATATATATATATATATATATATTTTTTTTACAGATAGAGCTTTTTTTGGGTGTTGACATTTCCTGAATCAATTTTATGTAAGGGTTAAGATACAGGTAAAAATTATCCTTATTGCGGAACTAATATATGACTCATTCTTTCGTTACAGAGCAGCTTGGATCAGCTTTGCACTATGGGGTTGATTTAATAAAACTAGAGGGTGCAAAATCTAGTGCAGTGTTGCACAGAAACCAATCAGCTTCCATTTATTTTTTAAGTTGCATTGAACAAGCTGAAGTTAGAAGCTGATTGGCTACCATGCACAACTGCACCACATTTTGCACTCTCCAGTTTTAGTAAATCAACCCCACTGTGTCTGTAAACTCAGCTGAGCAAGGATGGCTCAGGCACAGGCTTTACAGGTGCACTGGCTGCCCATGTCCACCTCCTTGTCATTTTAAAAAAAAATATGGAGGTAGGAAGGTGTGTAAAGTATATGTATAGACAACATTGGGGACGTTTCTATTAGGCTACTTTCACACTGGGGCGTTGGGGGGCATCGGCAGTAAAGCGTCGCTTTTTTAATTGGCGCTTTACTGTCATTTTTGCTGCCCTTTTTGGCCATTTTAACCCCCGTTAACAGCTGAAAAAGGGTTAAATGTGCCCGCAAAGCGCCGCTGCAGCAGTGCTTTGCTGGCACTTTGGCGGCGCTGCCCATTGATTTCATACACTGCTCCTGCAGCGCCTCAAAGATGCCGCCTACAGGACTTTTTTTGGCCTCCTGCCAGCTCACCGTTCCATTGTGAAAGCACTCAGGCACTATTTTTAGCGCTATAGCGCCTGTCAGCTTCCTTAAAGTGGTTGTAAAGGCAGAAGGTCCTTCTCAATCCAGTGATGTTGCACGAGAGACTCGACTCTCCGGGACTCCCCTCCTCATTGGCTGAGACAGCAGCGTGGCGCCATTGGCTCCTGCTGCTGTCAATCAAAGTCAGTGAACCTATGAGGAAAGAAAGGGGGTGGGGTCAGGCCGCAGCTCCATGTCTTAATAGACACAGGGAGCTGCGGCTCAGATCGGGTGCCCCCACAGCAATCTGCTTGGTGTGGGGGCACTCAACAGGAGGGAGAGGCCAGGAGCACCGAAGAGGGACCCGAGAAGAGGAGGATCTGGGCTGCTCTGTGCAGAACCACTACACAGAGCAGGTAAGTATGACATGTTTGTTATTTTTTAACAAAATAAAAACAAGACTTTAGTATCACTGTAAGAGCCCTTTCACACTGGGGCGGTTTGCAGGCGCTATTGCGCTAATAATAGCGCCTGCAAACCGACCCGAAAGTGCCGCTGCCTTAATTCCAGTGTGAGAGCCCCGAGGGCTTTCACACTGGAGTGGTACGCTAGCAGGACGGGAAAAAAAGTCCTGCTAGCAGCATCTTCGGAGCGGTGAAGGAGCGGATTGTATATCGCTCCTTCACCGCTCCTGCCCATTGAAATCAATGGGACAGCGCGGCTATACCGCCGGCAAAGCGCCTCTGCAGAGACACTTTGCGGTGGTATTTAACCCTTTCTCGGCCGCTAGCGGGGGTAAAACTGCCCCGCTAGCGGCCGTATATCGACGGTAAAACGCCGCTAATAATAGCAGCGTTTTACCGCCGACGCCGCCCCGGCTCAGTGTGAAAGGGCCCTAAGAGACAAATGGTACAGCGCAGCTGATTTGATTTCTCAGCATTCACCAACTTCGACCCGAAACATGTTTGAATTATGCAGTGACATAGCAGCAATTCCCATGTACCACTGATCCGTGATATAGAAATAGCTCTAGTTTTTTTTTTCTTTACAATAAAGATTTTTATTTAGTAGACTCGAATGAGGAACAATAGTACAAAGATACAAAGACAATAATCCAGGACGTCGAGCATGTCATATAGTATATTAGATCTGCATTACAATAAAGTAGTTATCACGTATTTATACAATGACTATATGTGGAGACAAACTCTGTAAACAGAAGAAATCGTAAACAAGAACAACTCTTTCAGTTTGAGACTACCCGTTAATGTTCATTATGGTTTTACCTTTTTTGGGGATTATTATACTATTTCTTATTATTTTAAGGGGGAAAGAGAAAGAAATAACCAAAAAAAAGGGGGGGGGGCAGGGGAAAAGAAGGAGGGAAGGGGGATCTTGCTTATATACAGCTAAGTATCAACTTCTTGCGTGTATTTCGTGGAGGGGAACCCATTACAGTCCAACTCTATTCAGGAACTAGGAGATAAGAATCAAGAACCAAGTTCTACGCATACGTCATCAGCCATTTTGCATCTTGGCGAAAGAGTCAGAGTACTTAAAAAGAAACCATGGTTTCCACAGTTTATTACAATTTTCACTATTTTCTGAGGCCATGGCCACCATTTCTTCCATTTTATATAGGTCATCCACAGCGGTAAACCATTCCGCCACCATGGGAGTGTGCGTAGTTTTCCAGTGTTTGGGAATAAATGTTTTTGCTGCATTTAACATGTGGCGAACTACAGATTTCTTTCATTTGCTCAATAAATAATTGGAAATGTACAATAGGCAGCATTCTGGTGTTAGATTCTGATTGGTTTCTGTGATAGCATATATCTGAGTGCATACATCATCCCAGAAACTGCATAAGAGTGGACACTCCCACCAAATGTGCAGCATAGTACCTTTATCAAATCCGCATCACCAACATACATCTGAATAATCTGGGTACCATGCATGCAACCTGGCTGGGGTAAAATACCAATTTGTTAGAACCTTATATGATGTTTCCTGAGTGCTGGAGCTGATAGAGCACTTATGTGCTAAAAAGCATGCGTTCGTCTGTAAAGCCACTGTTCATCTGTAAAGGCTTTCTTAAACGCCCTTTCCTACTCCCATCTGTGTTTATTGGATAGTCCGTTTTTGTTGGATTGGAGCCAACTATATATCAGAGAGGTTGCTTTACAGATTGGGTTTCCCAAAATGCATAGTTGCTCAAAGAATGTCTTCTCCCTTAGGAAGTGTTGTCTGTTGTCTGAGAAGAGAACATAATCATGCAGCTGTCTATACTGCCAGTATGTAAAGTGTTTCACTTGTAATTCTATTTGTAGTTGATCGAAAGTTTTGAGTCTACCTTTGTCCAAGCAGTGAGAAACCGTTGTAGGTGTCGAGTCTTCTCTATGAGGAAAAGATAAGGTGGTATGACGTAGTGCAAAATCCTTGTTGTGAATCAGTGGTGTTAGTGGTCCAGGCGCAGAAGCTATGTCATACTGTCGCATTACTATCTGAAAAACCGTCAAAGTCGGTCAAATGGTAGGGTGTAGTGTTAAGTTCGTGGGATGTGCTCTTTTGGGCAGGGGTGTGGTGGTCTGTGGTCTGTAGGCCTTCTATACCTATCCAATCTTTGTAGGAGGCGTGACAGTTCCAGTCTGTGATTCTCGTTAGATGTGTCGCATAGTAGTAGTGTTTAAAGTTTGGTAGGTTAATACCTCCCTCAGTCTTTGGTGTTGACAAAGTTGTCATGCTAATGAGTGATTTCTTCCCTGCCCAAATGAATTCCCTCAGAATCGTGTTTAATTGGGAGAAAAATCTCTTAGGCAGTAGATAGGTAGGTTGGAAAACAGGTATAGTATCCTAGGTCATCTTTACCACAGCTGCTCTTCCAAACCACGAGAGTGGTGTAAGGTTCCATTGTGCGTGTCCTGTCGTATCTTTAGTAAGATGGGATGAAAGTTTTGTGTATATAGAGACGTCAGGTCGGGTTTAAGCCAAATCCCTAGATATTTGAGTGCGGACTCCATCCATTAAAGGGGCAATTAGATCTGGTTTTCTGTAGGGGTCTCGATGCCAGGGAAACGTTAAGAGCTTCAGACTTGTCATAGTTGATCTTAAAATTGGAGACGTATCCATACAACTCAAATTCTCTTAACAGATTAGGGATCGATATATGGGGTTGTGTGAGGACAAACAAAAGATCATCCGCATAAGCGGCTAATTTATAATATCTGGTCCCTAGTGTTAGGCCCTGGATCGATGGGTTCCCATTCATGGTGCGCAGGCATGGTTCCAAGGTAAGTATGAACAGGATTGGGGACAAGGGGCAGCCTTGCCTGGTACCATTTCTTATCTCTACTGGATCTGAGAGAGTACCATTGATTTTCAATCTAGCCATAGGGCTTCGGTATAAAGCTCATATCCAGGCCAGCATATTGAATTGCAAGCCAATTGGCCTGCACACCACAAACATGTAGTCCCAGGTGACCCTATCGAAGGCCTTCTCCGCATCCATGGACAGGAGAAGGCCCTCTTCACTATGTCCTTTAAGCTAATGAATAAGATTTATGGCTTTTGTGACATTATCAAGTGCTTCCCGGCATGAAGCCCACTTGCTCTGGGCCAATGATTTCTGGTAGGTGTCTGCATAGTCTCGTAGCCAAGATCTTGGCCAAGAGCTTAATGTCCAAATTAAGCAGGGAGATTGACCTGTAACTGGAGCAAATATTTGGATCCTTGCTGGGTTTGGGAACCACCGTGATGTGTGCCAGATTGAAGGAGGGTAGCTGTTCTTTAAAAGATTTCAGTGAGTTCAGGGCTTTAAGTAATGGTTTGGCTAAAAGGGATGAGAAGGTCTTATAATAAATGGCTGAAAAGCCATCTGGTCCTGAGCTCTTCCCAGGTTTCAGGGTTTTGATGGCCTGTAGAAGCTCTGTTATGTCGATAGGTTTATCTAGGTCCTCTGCATCAGAGGTTGATAGGCAAGGTAATCCGTTATGTTTTAGGTATTGTTCTATTATCTGGAGTCTAGTTCCCTCAGCGGACGTCAGTTTGTGTGCAGGAGGGAGGTTGTAAACTTTGGTGTAGAACCTCTGGAACTCTGAAGCTATTTGGTCAGAAGTGTGTACTAATTTGTTCTCTTTGTTTTTGATCTGGGTAATAGTAGTGGTGGAGATAATGTCCCTTAAGGCTCTAGCTAAAAAATTTGCCGCCCTTATTGCCAAGTTTGTAAAAGAAGCCACGCCGAAAAAATATTATTTGTTTCGCTTGTAGGTCTAATCGGGCCTGCAGTTCTTTGCGTGCCAATGCAAGGTCATCTGCTACAATAATAGCTGCTGTTAGTTTGTGCTGGGCCTCTAGTTTTTGTACTTTGGTTAGTAGAGCTAGCAGTTCTTTTTCTGATGTTTTCTTTTTTTGTGCAGCTAGGGTCAATAGCTCTAGTTTTATTACAGATATATCCCCTTTACTGAAACAGCAGAAGCATTACAAGGGCTTGGTTATGCTGTGGTCCTCCCTAGCAGTTTTTGGTGATTAGTAAGCAATTATATCCACATACCTCTGCACTCTTTTCACAGTTGGAAAAGGCCCATCATGCAGCAGTAGTCACTGCAGAAAGTTGATTATTATCCCAAAAAAACGCACTGGTGTTTATTTACTAAAGGCAAAGAGACTGTGCACTTTGCAAGTGCCGTTGTACCTGTTTTCCTTAGTAAATGTAATGTGTTAATGCTTCACTTTGTAAATAATACCCAATCAGGTACAAGGAACATTTTAAAAAAGCATTTTTGCTTGCACATGATTGGATGATAGAAATCAGCAGAGCTTTACCAAATTTACTAAGCTCTGAGGACAATGAAGTGGATGTTCTTCTGCAGCCAACTAAATATGAATGAGGCCTTATAATGCCTTCATTGGGTATCAATTTATTTTTTAGAGGGGATATGATATCAATGTACAAATATCGTACTGGTGATCCTAGCATAGGCAAAAAACTTTTCAGTGAAAGGGACTTTAAAAAGACACGTGGCCATTCACTAAAATTAGAAGAGAAGTGGTTTAACTTTAAACTGTGTAGAGGGTTATTTACTGTCAGAGCGGTAAGGATGTGGAATTCTCTTTCACAAGCAGTGGTATCAGCAGGGAGCATCGATAATTTAAAAAACGATTAGATGGGTACCTTGACCACAACATAAAGGGGTATACAATGTACTATTAACATAAACGCACACACAGGTTGAACTGGATGGACTTGTGTCTTTTTTCAACCTCACCAACTATGTAACTTTTTTTTTTTTGGCCCCGCGTACCTGATGGTGGTATCTGTACATTTCAGATACTCACCCATCCAGTGGATCCAGCATTGACTCGCTGGGATCCAGTCATGCCTGGCCACAGCCCCGTCCTGTGCCACAATGTAATCTCTAAAGTCATTAAGAGGCTCACTGACTCTTTCAGGTTCAGGGGGTGGGCCTTTCAATGATGCGCCAATAGGCCCACCTCCTCCTCCAATTCTTGAATGAAAGACTATGCTATGTGACATACATATCCCAAAAGGCAGTGTGTGTTTCATTTGCCTAAGGTGGGTTATGTACATGGGGAGGCGGGGCAGACATTAAATTAAAAAAGAAGCAAACAAAAGAAACAAAAAAAAAAACAATGCCCTATTCTTGCAGAGGAAGGGAGGAGGAGTGGAGAGGCAGGATCGTCGGGAGGGTGAAGGTCCCCTTTAGTGTTTAAAAGTTGTTGCACTGTCTGTGTTACTTCTAGACATTGTAGGTGATTTTAATATTGAAACTCTTACATCTTATAACTGAAAATAGCTTATTATAGCTGTGGTCCTGTTGGGTGCAAATCGCCCTTTAGAATAAATATAGAAAAGTAGATAAATAAGTAATAAAGAAGACCAAAAGGGCATATTACCCTGTGTCATCATCCTGCCCTACAGCACTAACAGGCATGTAGCTAAAATAGTGCTAATCTAAATATGCTTTGAAATATTCAGGACTCTAGTTCAGTTTATTTTTGACTGACGGCTTCTTCAGTCAAACCAACCTCACAAAGTGTCACTGCCTTTCTAAGACTTCAAACTTAACAGCTGTAGCTGAGACTTAGTGGTATAAAGAGGATGAGTGGGTGTCTCCGCAGCATTTCATAATTGTCTCAGTGGGTTGGTATAGCTGCAGATGTCTGTGTCTAATGGAAGACCTCATATCTTCATGCAATAACATCTTGCCTGCCACTGTCTGACTGATTTCACTGTTCTGTCCAATTACAAGAGAATCTTGTTTAGTTGCCTGGGCTCTTTATCATTCATCAAATCAACAGCCCCTTTTAAAATTGGTGATAGCATCTACCATTTAAGATCCTTGTCAAGGAGCCTATTTCAACTTTAATTAAACTTTCCTGCACATGATAACTTCAGTTATTAATAGACCAGAGACAGTGTGCCGCCAGAGTATTAGACAACACCGCTAGCAAAATAATAACCAATAAATCCATTCCAGCTGTTCTGGTTTGTTTCCTATACCCTTTTATGTGGTAATTTGTCTATCAACAATAATTTGTACTTTTCGCCAAGTTGGATGAGACCTGAAGAATTTCAGCACCCTGCTAGAGAGTACATTCTGAGGGAGGGGAGCTGGAATATGGCTGCCTGTTTGAAGCATTTTAGTAGAAGGATTCTATGCTGCAAAGTGTCCTGAAGAGCTGGACAGAAGATGCTGCAGGTGGACATTGTAAGTTGGGTTTGAGTTACTAAAGGAAAATAGACTGTGTACTCTGCAAGTGCAGTTGCTCCAGAGCGTGGTAAATTTTGCAAAGAATACCCAATCACGTGCAAGGAAAATTAAATAAAAAAAAAACACATTTTTGCTTGCACACATTTGAATGATGGAAGTCAGCAGAGCTTCTGCTCATTTATTAAGCTTTGGACTCTTGCAGTTCAGCTGCATAGGAGGAATTAAACTGGGTAAGGAAAATACATGTTATGCTAACAACCACCTTTAAAGTCTATGGGATCTCATTTTGGAAGCCATTTTTTACTTGATTTTTGACAGCAATAGGGGGTTCTTTTAATATGTATACTATGGCCAGCTAGTTGTCTCTGTTTGACCTTTTGTGTCTGGTCTGCGGCGACACCATCCTATTTATTTATCATATTGCAATTGCGCATACTCGGTCACGTGGACAGAAGAGTTTATTAATTCCAAGTTTAGCGTCCTTGTGTCACACTCCTGTTGCCCTGCTGATGCACTCTAAAGCGAAATGCGTTGGAAGGAGCTTGCACTTCATTACACCCACTGAGGGGGTGAAGAGCAGTACAATAATGAGTGTCTCTAGGCAACAGTGAAGCGTAGTGGAGGTTCTTTGGAAGTTTGAGGCTGTTTTTCTGCAAATGGTGTTGGAGATTTGGTCAGGATCAATGGTGTCCTCATTGCTGAGAAATACAGGAAGATAGTTATCCATCATGCCATTATCAGGGAGGGAAAAAAAATCGAAAATTTTCCCCAAAGTATCAGGAATAGTATTAACACATTACAAATGACCCCAAGGTGTATGGATTATGTTATCCCTTCTCAGATAGAATAAATGTGCAATTATTCTGACTAGTGCTGACTAGTGATGCCCAACACTAGTCAGAATAAATGCACCTTTATTCTATCAGAGAAGGGATAACGATATTCATACACTTTGGGGTCATTTTTGGTGTGTTAATACCATTCCTGATACTTCCATAAAGGATCTTCACCTCAAGTGGCAAAACTTCAACCTCAAGGGACTAGCAGCTTTGGCCCCATTGGCCACTGTGGCTTTTCTTCTTTCCTCTCCTATACACCAGGCAACCGGGCAGGATCAAGGGCCGATGCATGTTTTTAATTGTGTACGGCAATGCTTTATTTTCTACTGTCCAACTGACTAAACGTGATCCTGTCTTCATCCCTGATGAAGGAGTTAGTTCTCTCTGAAATGCATCAGCTGGCAGAAGACACTATGTATTACATACATTACTGAGGACAATCATTGACCAGTTAAAACACATGCTATATTTCCCATGTACATTTTTTGTGAATTTGGATATTGTATAAATAAACTTTTAGGCCTCATGCACACTGGATGTTTTTGGACGTTTTTACAGCAGCTGTTTTTGGCTTCAGACGTTTTTTTCATTTTGTCCATGCACACATAGGCTGTTATCAGCAGTTTTTGTCTGGGGCATTTTTTGGCTTTAAAAAAACCCAAAACTAGTGAGTTCTGAGAAGAGTTTTTCAGCTGTTTTCAGCTGTAAAAACGTTCTAACATCAAAAAATGCTGATGAACATCAATAAACGCTCAAAAACGTGGCTCACCAGCGTTTTTTGGCGTTTTTGATCCATTGATAAAAAAAAAAACATTATATATATATATATATATATATATATATATACCGTATTTATCGGCGTATAACACGCACTTTTTTCCCCTAAAATCAGGGGAAAATCATGGGTGCGTGTTATACGCCGATCCCCGCTATTTTTGTGATATATCGGAGCGATCGCTGCAATCACCGCCGACATTCACATTGCGTGTATATTTAAATATGGCGGCGCGGAGTTCGGAGGGACTCGGCGGCGCTTGTTCAGCTGAACGAGCGCCGACGAGAACACAGTGACTGGGCGGAGCCGAGATACACATAGCCGAGGGTTCTCGGCTCTTCTCGGCGCCGTTCACAGTCCCGCCCAGTCCCGCCATTGGACCTCTGTTATGTCCATCATAGGGACTGGGCGTGACTGTGAACGGCGCCGAGAAAAGCCGAGAACCCTCGGCTATGTGTATCTCGGCTCTGCCCAGTCACTGTGTTCTCGGCGGCGCTCGTTCAGCTGAACGAGTGCCGCCGAGTCCCTCTGAACTCCGCGGTGCATTATTTAAAAATACACACTAAACTTGTGTATGTCGGCAGCACTGGGGACAAGGCTGCACTGACCACTGGGGACAAGGCTGCACTGACCACTGGGGACAAGGCTGCACTGACCACTGGGGACAAGGCTGCACTGGGGCAAGGCTGCACTGGGGCAAAGCTGCACTGACAATTCTGCACTGGGGCAAAGCTGCACTGACAAGGCTGCACTGGGGCAAAGCTGCACTGACAATTCTGCACTGGGGCAAAGCTGCACTGACAAGGCTGCACTGGGGCAAAGCTGCACTGACAAGGCTGCACGGGGGCAAAGCTTCACTGACAAGGCTGCACTGGACACTGGGGCAAGGCTGCACTAACAAGGCTGCAGATGAACACTGATGAAGCTGCATTGATGGGCATTTAAATGTAAGTTTTTTTTCCTTAAACTTCCCTCCTAAAAGTTTTTTTCCTTAAAATTCCCTCCTAAACTTGGGGTGCGTGTTATACGCCGGCGCGTGTTATAAGCCGATAAATACGGTATATATATATATATATATATATATATATATATATATATATATATATATATAATTTTTTATTTTTTCCGAAAAAATAAAATAAAAATGCTTACGCAGAAAAACGCTGATAAACGCTAAAAAACGCTATTGCAAAAAAGTTGAAAAATGCTGAAAAACTCACTGCGTGAGGCCTTAAGATTGACATTGACATATGTTATTTCTAAAGTGCCATTCAAAGTCCCACTTTGGGAAAAATTCTTGATTTTTGAGTAATGCATTGGGGATGTGGCACATGACAAACAGAATATAGCCATCACTATCCATTTTCTATTATCAGGGAGACATGTGATTGGCTCCAAATGTATTCTGCAGCAGGACAAAAACCTCAAACATACAAGCTAGACATGTGCATGGCGAAAAAATTTGGCAAAAAAAGTTTTGTTTAGATTCGTTCATCTAGTTATCTAGTTTTGTTTAATTTGGTTGTTTCGTTCAATTCATATTTGGGATTCGTATTCGGAATTCATATTTGGAATTCGTTCTATGTATTTTTTCTAATTTTCTTCGAATTTACAGATTTTTGTGTTTTTTCCAATCGGTCTAATGAAGAATTTTAGATTCCTTTTCGATTCAAATGCGGCAGCTGAAATATTTACGTTTAATGGCCCGTACACACGGTCGGATTTTCCGACGGAAAATGTGTGATAGGACCTTGTTGTCGGAAATTCCGACCGTGTGTGGGCTCCATCACACATTTTCCATCGGATTTTCCGACACACAAAGTTTGAGAGCAGGCTATAAAATTTTCTGACAACAAAATCCGTTGTCGAAATTTCCGATCATGTGTGCACAAATCCGATGCACAAAGTGCCACGCATGCTCAGAGTAAATAAAGAGATGAAAGCTATTGGCTACTGCCCCGTTTAGAGTCCCGACATACGTGTTTTACGTCACCGCATTCAGAACGATCGGATTTTCTGACAACTTTGTGTGACCGTGTGTATGCAAGACAAGTTTGAGCCAACATCCGTCGGAAAAAATCCTAGGATTTTGTTGTCGGAATGTCCAATCAATGTCCGACCGTTTGTACGGGGCATAAGAAGTGCATTTGCTTTTAGAACTGACTGACAAATAATGTCAAGTACAAATGCTTTCAAATATATATATTTTACTGGTTTCTTTTTACCAATTTTACACTTGCAAAGTGAACGAAAAAAAGAAAAAGCTTAATCAAATGATTACAATGACACTTCAAATCACTTTAAATCACCTTTGGCTTAACAAAAACAGCATTATTTTGAAATGGTACGCTAAAAAAACACAGTCTTTGATTTCAGCAATATGTGTACAGTTCGAATTTGAATAGAAGAATTCAATGTAAAATTAGATTTGAATTAGAATTTCGGAAATTTGGACAAACTTCATTTTCTTATTAGGAGAATTCAGTAAAATTTGTTTGTACTGTAATTCAGGGATCAAGATATATCTGACTCTCCAAATAACGAAAAATGTATCCGGAACGAAACAAATGCACATATCTACATACAGCCAATGTCATTTAGAGCTATCTTCAGTGTAAAGAAGAAGTTCTGGAAGTGATGGTTTGGCCCCCACAGAGTCTTGATCTTAACATACCATCTTTCTGGGATTGCATGAAGAGACAGAAGGATTTGAGGCAGGCTAAATCCACAGAACATCTGTGGTTAGTTCTCCAAGATGTTTGGAACAACCTACCCGCTGAGTTCCTTCAAAAACTGTTTGCAAGTGTACCTAGAAGAACTAATGCTGTTTCGGAGGCAAAGGGTGGTCACACCAAATATTGATTTGATTTGGATTTATTTTCTGTTCATATACTTTCCATTGTGTTAATTCACAAAAATAAACTATTAACACTTCTATTTCTGAAAGCCCTCTGAATTTACAGAATGTTTTTAACACTTGCCTAAACTTTTGCATCATAGTATAAATCTATTGTTAATCATGTTATCTACTGGTAAAGATCAGTCATCGATCACAAGGTACGATGCCCTGACAACCCTCTGACAAAAACACAACGACCGATGCACAATGATCCTACACCTGACAGACTTCCTGCAACTGACATCACCCAGGCTAGCAGCTCAATGTAAACAAACTGGCTGGTGATGCTATCAGATGTCATTGACCAAATACGGTTAAGAGTGTTTGCCAGTGACATCACACATGATTCTATGGTGCTAGGTAATACTGCCACTGAGCGACAGTTTCTGGCTGCAGCAGATGCATCATTAGATGAGGTATGGCCAAGACCTACAGGCAGATAGAGTTTTTATTCTTCAAATAAAAAAGGATCACTTCATTTATCCATAGGAATCGTTGTTAGGCATCATTGTAAGCAGAACATCTATTTTTATGTCCATTTCTTAGCAAAACAATTTCTATACTCATATCCACCAACAATCAGGAAGCAGCATCAGCACTGTGAGGGGATGTTCTGCTTCTTGGGGGTGTCGTTTTATCTCTTCATGGGGGAAGTGTCATTACTTTAACAACAGCAAAATCCTTCTTTCTTGATAAGATCTCGCATAGCTGTAAAAGCAGAGTTATTTCATCATTCATAGAATTTGTCATTATCCCTCAGATACTTTTTGTGTACAAGAAAGTAAAGATGACAGTAAAGCTTCTCATTGCTGAGTATTTATTTATGTTAGTTCAATAAAAATTAATGTGGCTATACCATACCTGGAATGTATGTGACTATGCTACTCATTTATATGAATCCCTCCTTTCATCATAACACACATACTGTTTCAATGGGCTCAGTTATTATCTGCATGGTTTGCTGTGGACCATGACAGGTAGCATTTTGTTGCCTTTACTAGAAACAAAAGGCAGTCTGTATGACATTTTTGGACTAATTGTCTAGTGTGCCTGAAGAACTTAAAGAGGAGCTATAGTCTGGGACAAAAAAATGAAAAGTCAGCAGCTACAAATACTGTAGCTGCTGACTTTTATTATAAGGACACTTACTGTCCAGGGATCCAGCGATGTGGGCACCCCAAGCCAATTCTTCAATCGGCTTCAGGTGCAGGCACCAGCATCTTTACTAAGGGAAACCAGCAGTGAAGCCTTCAGGCTTCACAGCTGGTTTCCTACTGCGCATGTGCTTTCTGAATAGTCCTGCCATCTTCTGGGACCTGTGTAAGTGTCCCAGAGGGCAGAGGCAGGAAGGAAGAGGGGCCAGACATACTTGGAAATTGCTGCAGCAATCTTATCCAGAAGTGGGAACAGGTACCCCCCAAAAATGTGCCAAATGTGGCAGTGAAGGGGGTGTAGGGTGCAAACAAGCAAAGCTTCCCCTTTAAGGTTGAGCTCCTCTTTAATCCAAGAAAAAAATAGATGCAGAACCTGTATTTGTTTTCTTCTCTCCTTATGGTGATAACATTCACTAGCCGTACTGTATGTATGGAGGAGCAACATTGTCATCCAAGGAAAGAAGTATGTTAGGACTACAATTCTCCATCTCTCCTCATCTGCATAACACTGGCGAATGTGTTCTGTAGCTCACATAGCTCACTGCTTTGTTTAACTCTAGTTCACCGAATTTAGAACATTATGGGGTGTTTGCAGGAAATGTGAGCACCCGCGGAACTCCACATAATGCACTGCGAGACCGTCAATGCACTTCAAGATCACAGTGCATTGACGGCTGCTGATTGGCCAAAGCATGCGCCTGAACTGCATGCTTTAGTCAATCACAGCGCGCTCTGCTGTGAGAGCCACAATTGGCCAAAGGAAGGGTGTATTTGCCCAATCATGGCTCAGGGGGCTAAGTCCACACTCCACACTATATAAGGCTGCTTACACGGCAGCCGTGTAAAGTGTGATAATAACGTGGAGAGGAGAACTTGAGCTAGATTAGGTAGGTTAGTTAGTGGCATGCAGGCAGTTTAGTTGGCTCTGTGATTGAAGATGAATGGATATTGATTGTCCAAAACGGTCTCCTGTCATTTTTACTTTTTTGACACTTTTTTTTGCTGAATGTGTACAATGTACCTGATACCCATTCACATGGGCGGGGCGGGATCTGAGGGCTCACTTGTTAAAGGGGACTTCCAGATTCCAATAAGCCCCCACCTGCAGACCCCCACAACCACTGGGCAAGGCTTGTTGTAAAGAGGCCCTTTTCCCCATTAACATAGGGACAAGGTGTTTTGGGGGACCCCAAAGCACCCTCCCCATGGTGAGGGCATGTGGCCTGGTACGGTTCAGGAGGGATGCTCTTTTGCCCCCCCTTTTCCTGCAGCCTGCCAGGTTGCATGCTCGGATAAGGGTCTGGTAAGGATTTTGGGGGGCTCATCCCTACTGATGGGCCATTCAAATGATTTGCAAAAATGTTCCCCTCATCAGTATTTATGACTACATACTTCATTTGTGCAAGTCCTAATAAACAGACTAAAATTGAACATACTGGTAGAGCAGCAAGTAAGTGTGTTTTTAATTGATTGTAATGCAGGACTCAATGACTTGATACATTGCCTTATCTTCTGTCTGTGGGATTGTATGACATATTGAACAATGTTTTGCCTGTATTAAATACCGTGTAACAGGAGTTGGTGTATTATATGCAAAAGCATGCATGTCTGTATTACACTCACATCAATTTACGCCAAGAGCCTCCAGCTGTAACAGAACAAGTGGGGTTCATAATATAATCTGTGTCTATTCTAGAATATTTTTGCCATTGAAATAAACCATTTAATAAAGGCACTATTCAAGTCTCTCATGTATAATGTATGATTGATTCTGCTTTGTGGCCTAGTCAGCTTATTTAGGAGCCCTTTGAAAGCTTGCAATGCAGCTTCACATTCCACAAACTGATTTTTTCCCCTATAGTCTTTATCTGAACCATCCTTGCTGCATCTAAGAACGGATTGCTGTAAATCTGATGTTTTTATAATTGGAATCACAGATGCAAAGACCCATATGACTTCAAAGGCTAACAGTTCGCCTTCCTGCAATTGCTGTTTGCGAACTGAAATTAGTGTGGATATTTTTTTTTATTTCTGTATTTTACTGGCTCTTTGAAGTAATTTATTTCTGTGTGATATGCAACATAGCAAACTGAACTGGTCAAAAATCACAGTATGTAACGATGAAAGCACAGTACATAATACTGTTGGAAGTAAAAAACCAAAGGCGAACAGATCATTTTTAAAACTTGAGTTTCCTACACAAACCCCAAGAAAACATTAGAGTCTTCAAGGTCATCATTCTAACACATTTTTATCATTATATAGTCATAAATAATTTATATCAGGCAAGCCACTGGTATACTAAAGTTAGTGTTACTCAATCCGTTTTATGTATAACATGCAGTCTATATTACATTTGGGGTTAAAACGCAAATCTTTTCTGTACCAAATAAATTCTAAATTAATATTCTGTTCTTGTTTTTGTAGAGCCACCCCCAGAAGAACCCCAGAGTTGTATTGGGTCCCTCTACCAGACTTCTATTTGTAGTGCTACCCCCGCAGGAGCTGCTGGTGACTGAAATATCTCCCACCCACACAGTCAGGCACACACATTTTTCACAGCAATCAGAAAACAGTCCTTGCAGCTTTGTTTTTGTATTTTATTAGGGGATTTGAACTTGGTTAGGGTTGAGGGTATTATGGGATGCCCACTTGATCAAACGCAGAACTCTTCAGGAACACAAACTATATACAGCCTGTATATACACTTCTCCTTCTACCTCTAACAGTTTTGCTTGTAGAACAACAACTCCCAGGACCAGCTGACACTGTAAGGATGGTCTGACGAGAGCGCAATCAGACCATAGCAAATGCCCTTTGCAGACAGGAACCACTGGCACCTTTGGTTGTGTAGCAAAAAAGAAGTCCCAGTGCTTAGCTGTCCTCCTGTGGTCCTCCCAGACTGACTCTGCATCCATCCCAGACTGCTTCCACCAAGTCCACTCAGGTATGTCTCTCAGTCTTATTACTGTACACTCACCAGCCTTCCTGGCTGTCTTCCTTCCTGGAGATTTACCCAGCAGTGTTCTCCTGCTGTCCTCAACCTTGCTTCCATGCCTCCTGGTCAGGACTAGGAGGCACGGAAGCAAGGTTGAGGATAGCAGGAGTGTGTCCTGAAGAGGGTCCTGAAAAGGGTCCCTTCCGCACCCGAGCCCCGACCTGACACCCCTCCCCCCAGACTAGGGAAACCAACAAGGGCCGCAAACAGCCTAACACTCCATCTCCATCTTCCATCCGAACTCCACTGCCCCCAGCTGGGCTGACCCTGAGTATTTAAGAGGGCCTACCCAATGCCAACCTATCTGTTGGGAATTGGTCAGGATCCCCTCATGAATACTCCAGGCAGCTGCTCCTCACCTCCACTTCCATTCTTCTATAATCTTCTGCCAGTTTCTAGAAGTAGGGGGAGGTCTTAGAGATGCCGACTGCGAGTTATACCAGCCTCCCTGAGTTACTCCCCTAACCCAGATAAAACAACACTGGCTTGGCTGCCAGCCAAGCCTGACAATTTATTTATACTGTACAAAAACTATTTACACTTCTATCACACTAGAGGGTGCTACATATCAATGACTTAACACTATACTTGGACCTGAGAGCACTAATACACCTGGGCTTTATAAAGGCAAAAACCCTGTCAGGAGAAATGGGTAGGTAAATTGGTGACAACAGCACAGAACAGCAATACAACAAATCACATATTAAATCAGGCACAACAAAGGTTAATATAATACATGACTATAGGCAATAAACCCTGTCTAAACCTCTGACCAGAGTTACAGTAATTGCAGTCCTATTAAAGATTGCAGTACTTGAGTTGGAGCGATTAATAGAGTAAACAAGATCATGGTCAAGTGGCCTCTCACCTCTTATGTTGCTGGTCTGTGTCCAAAGGAGTCTGTCAGATACCTGGTAGGAGAATTAATTGATGAGGTTGGCCTCTCTTGTATCTCCAGCCCAGGCCCAGCTGAAAATGGAACAGATGGTGCTGAGAAACAGGAGTAACAGGAGTGCTGGCAGGTGTTGATAACATAACTTGCAGCAGGAAATGCAGTGTGTTGTTGGACTGGAAGTACATAGAGCAGGGCTCCGTTTGCTACTAGAGTGTTAGCGTCTTCACTTATTGTAAATCTGAGTGTAGAGTTTTTGAAAATATAGTGAATTACCTTAAAAACAATATATAAGTATTTGTATATTACTTACTTATGGTAATTAACCACTTGCCACCCAGGCCAAATCTGACCTCCTACATGTAAAAATCATAATTTTTTTGCTAGAAAATTACTTAGAACCCCCAAAAATTATATATATATATATATATATAATATTAGCAGACACCTTAGGAAATAAAATGGTGGTCATTGCAACTTTTTATGTCACATGGTATTTGCGCAGCAATTTTTCAATTTTGGGAAAAAAAAAAAATGTTTTATGAATAAAAAAAATAAACAGTAAAGTTAGCCCAATTTTTTTGTATATTGTGAAAGATGATGTTACGTTTTAAAATTGCACACACTGGTGGAATGGCGCCATACTTCAGTACTTAAATATCTCCATAGGCAACGCTTTAACATTTTTTACAGGTTACATGTTTAGAGTTACAGAGAAGGTCTTGTGCTAGAATTATTGTTCTCGCTCTAACGTTCGCGGCAATACCTAACATGTGTGGTTTGAATGCTGTTTACATATGCTAAAACAAGTCATTATGCTGGTTATCATAGTAAACTATGAGAACTAATGAAGGTGCTATATATAATCTATATAATCAGAGAATGGTTCAGGTTCTATTCTTTTAATATATAGATTATATATGGCACTTTCATTAGTTCTCATAGTTTACTAATTTAACCAACATAAGGACTTGTTTTAATAAAATCAGGACTGTTGGTAGCTATATAGAGCATAGTGTAATGTTTATTTTTTATTTCTGTATTCTGTAACAGCCTTGTTCTTGACCAGTAAAATCTCAGCATTTACAGGGCTGTTACAGAATGCAGAAATAAAAAATAAAAATCTGCTGTCCAATAGATTCCTTTGACCAGACGCTTATTTGTCTGGGGGAATCTGATTGACTGCCTGCGACCTGACGCGCAGGTTTTTAAGCGTAAGCCAACTGGCTGAAGATGAAAATGACATTTTTCATCTCACAGCGCTAAATGTCGATGTGGGGTTTATTCACTAAATAATGTGGGGGTTTATTTGCTAAATGGTTATATGGAGTTTATTCACTAAATAGTGATGTGGGCTTATTCACGAAATGATGATGTGGGGTTTATTCACGAAATGGTTATCAGGGTGTGCACTAATGATGAGAATCAAATACGTAACTTGTGAATATGTAACCTGTGTGTATCTGGCTCTGATACTAGCCAGTGCCTCATCACAGCAGCCACTGACCTCACCGCACGTCCCTGGTGTAGTGTCAGTGTAGTGTATTAGTGTAGTGCAGTGTTTAACACAGCATTACATAACATTTAGTGCTGTATACAGTACTGTATACCCTTTTTTTTGTTTCTGCGTGTTTTTTTGTCTTTTTTGTTTGTCCCTGTCTGCCCCCCCTTTTTTTTTTACTTATTTATTTTTTTCAGTGTATGATATTTTATTTTCAATGTGTTTATTGAGTTTAAACAGAAAATTTTAAAATGGTAGCATTTATATCCTCGGCCCGCAAGGCCCGTAAACAAAGATACAAAATAAAAACATAAGGAACAAAAGAGTAACAGTTTCTTATTGTAACGAGCCCCTGCTCACTTGATTCCACTCTCCCGGCACTCCTCTGTGGCTATTGAATCAGATTGCACCGTCTGATGGTTCGGTCATCCGATGCTCCGGGAATTGAACTACAGCTATGTGCCGTTCAAATCCAGTTGTGATAGCTCAGAACAAACACCAGGCAAGCTGTATGTAAGTTCAACCAGGAATCTCTTTTATTGAAAGGAATACAGGCTCATTTATACAGTAAAAGAGGAGGTGCATACCTCTTGCTCATATTACTCTGAACATACACCTGTGACCAGAAACCTAATTAACATGGGCTAATTAACTAATCCCTTTAGACAGCCTAGATGACTCAGTTATGACCTTTAGGCCAGACTGGCCGTCTTGTAGCTCAGAAAACACAATCAACATTATCACAAATCAACACAGAACTCTTCTTCACACAATAGCAGAGTTAATTAACACAAACAACAATGGGGATCTAATGACTCTTAGATCCCATACTAGACTTATTTACAATACACATCCTAGCAGACAACAGACAGGTGGCTGGAATTGACATCAGCATCTCCTAACAGTATTTGTCCCAGCATTATGAATCAGCCACTATTTCTAATATGGCAAATCCAGGGTCCCCAGAGTCTGTGTCTCTTGGGGGGATATGGACCTGAATCCAAAGTAACACCACCTCAAGGGTCCTCAGGCATACAGCTCACAAAGAGCACTGTTCCCCCAAATGCCAGGGCCCACGATCGATCGGCAAGAGGCTAGCATTCAGTCCCCTCCAAAAGTCTCTCTCCCGGCTAGGTCTGTCACACTTATCTCAAGGTGTTTGATATTTAACACTAGTCATTTGTTTTGGGCTAGCAGTTAACGTAGGACTGTGATCTTAGTACCTTTGGATCTGTGGGGATCAGACTCTCATGTCTGGGGAGTTGTCCTATGGTTTCCCACTGCCAAATACCAGTGTCTCAAGCTGAAGCATTACCTTGGAATCACCAGAGGGGGTCAGCCACCCAACCCAGGAGTTGTCCAGAACCCCACCCCTTTGGGAAATCATTGTGGCAATGCCTGGTGCTCCCCAGGCACTGTGCCTTCCCCCCTCCCCCCATCCCTAGTACTGCGGCAGGTTGACTGTGTTACAAAGCCGGTTTGTCACAGTACCTTGTTTTAATGGGTTAAGAACCGAGAAGGTGGTCTGGAAACACTGCTGCTGGTATAATCTTAACAAGCTATCCTGCTTAGATCCTTTTCCACTTGACCAGTGGGGGGTGAAATTACCCCTGCTCATACAAAGAGGAGAATGGGAAAAGGGTGTCCCCGATAGTGAGAATAAAAAAAGAGAGAGGAAAGAGAAGGGGTAGAATTCCAAGTGACTCCAGAATTCAGGTTGGCATACCCGGGCAGAGAGAAATATTGCAATATTAGAACGTTCCCATTTTATTGTGTAATTTTGCAACTATGTTTTATTGCGCTATTATCTGAGATATTTTTCTCTTAGCCCCCCCCGAAGGATACAGTTGGAGTTTTCCAAGCCCTTGCAAGCAATATCTTGGCTCCCAAGAGGATGTAAAATGTTAGGGCTTGAAAGTATTTGGGTACCCCGGTAATTATGCGGTTCAATAGGGCAATGGTGGGGTCTGCAGCAATAGTGATGCCTGTTATTATCCTCATAGTGTGAAAAACCCTTTTCCAACAGGACCTAATGTGGGGACATGACCACCAGATGTGGAACATTGTGTCCTCCAGATCACACCCTCTAAAACATAAGGGAGATACCTCTGGGTAGATCATCGCCAGTTTAGAGGGGACATACCACCTAGTTAGGATTTTGAGATTAGCTTATATCAGGGAGACATTAAGAATACCTTTATAGGAGCGTTGAAATGCTTGATACCAAACTGCTGGTTCCCAAGAGCACCCCGTGTCCATCTTCCAGGCCCGGGCGGTTGGTGGTTCATTCCTGACAGTCCAAATCGAGTTAATGAAGTGGGCAATTTGGGAGAATCAGAACAATTCCGAACTGGGCATTTCCAATGTCTTTCTACAGTGTTTCAAAGTGAGGGGGCCTGCCGGGGTGAGAAAGTGGCCAGTGTGAAACAGGCCTTTGTTAGTCCACCAGCGGAAAGCTTGGATGTTTAGGCCTGGGGGGGAACTTTGGGTTGTGGAAGATATGTGACAAGGGCCTTAGGGGGAGATCAGTGAATGGTGTTTATAGAGTGTGTTGCAGAGTGCAAGATACCAAAATACCAAACTGCTGGTTCCCAAGAGCACCCTGTGTCCATCTTCCAGGCCCGGGCGGTTGGTGGTTCATTCCTGACAGTCCAAATCGAGTTAATGAAGTGGGCAATTTGGGAGAATCAGAACAATTCCGAACTGGGCATTTCCAATGTCTTTCTACAGTGTTTCAAAGTGAGGGGGCCTGCCGGGGTGAGAAAGTGGCCAATGTGAAACAGGCCTTTGTTAGTCCACCAGCGGAAAGCTTGGATGTTTAGGCCTGGGGGGGAACTTTGGGTTGTGGAAGATATGTGACAAGGGCCTTAGGGGGAGATCAGTGAATGGTGTTTATAGAGTGTGTTGCAGAGTGCCACCAAGTGGGAGAGAGTAGGGGACATTATAGCCGGTCTGGATTTCGTATCACTCCATAGGAGGTAGTCTACGGTATTAAGGGGACAGCTTGTCTTTCCATGGAGAGCCAGTCGGGCTTAGGACCCCTAGAGTAGGCTGTTGAAATTTGGGTGAGTTAGACAGCTTGATAGTACCACCACAGGTTCGGAAGGCCTATGCCTCCTGTGATTTTATCCTGAATAGGACCTCTTTGGAACATCTGTAGCCTTTATTTCCCCAAACAAACCGTACCATTTGGGATTGCAATTTTAAAATGAATTATTTCTTTACAGAGAGCGGGAGAGAGCGGAAAAAGTATATCATGGAAGGGTCATTTTTACCGCGCTTACTCTGCCCAGCCAGGATAGACCGCACTTCGACCACCCTTCCAGGTCCTCCCCACACTTACGTACCATAGGGGAGTAGTTTGCTTGAAAGAGCTTGCTTATATCATGAGTGAGTCTAATGCCCAGATATGGGATTGCATCTGTTGCCCAAGTTAAGGTGAAGTTAAGTTTTAGCTGGGCGAACAAATCAGGAGGGACAGAGATGTTCAGGGCTATGGATTTAGATAAGTTGACCTGCAGTCATAGTTACATAGTAGGTGGGGTTAAAAAAAGACATCATGTCCAACCTATGTGTGTGATTATATGTCAGTATTACATTGTATATCCTTGTATGTTGTGGTAGTTCAGGTGCTCATCTAATAGTTTCTTCAATCTATCAATGGCCCCCGCTGAGACCACCGCCTATGGAAGGCAATTCCACATCCTTGCCGCCCTTACATTAAAGAACCCTCTACGTAGTTTAAGGTTAAACCTCTTTTCTTCTAATTTTAATGAGTGGCCACAAGTCTTGTTAAACTCCCTTCTGCAAAAAAGTTTTATCCTTATTGTGGGGTCACCAATATGGTATTTGTATATTGAAATCATATCCCCTCTCAAGCGTCTCTTCTCCAGAGAGAATACGTTCAGTGCTCACAACCTTTCCTCATAACTAATATCCTCCAAACCCTTTATTAGCTTTGTTGCCCTTTTTTGTACTCGCTCCATTTCCAGTACATCCTTCCTGAGGACTAGTGCCCAGAACAGCATACTCTAGGTGCGCCCGGACCAGAGTCTTGTAGAGTGGGAGAATTATTGCTTTATCTCTCGAGTTGATCCCCTTTTTAATGCATGCCAATATTCTGTTTGCTCAGTCCCGATACCTGACTAAATTCCTTAAGGATTTTGCATCCAGTAGGGGTGGATGTTAGGGGGGAGGTAATGAATAGGAGTAAATCATCCGCATATAAAGCACACTTGTGTTCTTGGTCCTCACAAGTAACCCCCTTGATGTCGGCATTGGTCCGGATTGCGATGGCCAGAGTTTCAATGGCCATCACGAAAAGGAGGGGGAGAGCAGGCAGCTCGCTAGTTCGCCTGCCAATGGTGAAGGTGTCTGAGTATCTGCCCATTAAGCGTACTTGTGCATTAGGTGACGAGTAAAGTGAGTGAATTATTCCCAGGAAGTTTGGCCCGAAACCCCATATTTCCAGTATTTCATAAATGTAAGGCCAGGCTACCGAATCAAAGGCCTTATGAAGGTCTATCGAGAGGAGGAAACCCCTCTGGGGGGATCCACCATCCCATTGGGAGTTGAGCAATGATATAACATCTACCGCTCTCCTAATCTGATCTAGTCCCTGTCTCCCAGGAATGAAGTCCACTTGATCTTTGTGTATGTATGTAGCTATGAAACTTGCTACCCTGTTAGCCAGTATTTTAGTCATTATCTTTATATCGTTATTTATAAGCGAGATTGGACGGTAGCTACTGACCTCGCTTGTATCTTTCCCTGGTTTTAGGAAGACATATAAGATATATGCGGAATTAAGATCTTTCCCTAGGGGAGCTCCATCCCTGAGAGAGTTGAAGAACTGTGTCAGAAACGGTGCTAGGCAGGGGCCAAATTTTTTGTATTATCCTGTAGAGAAGCCATCAGGCCCAGGAGAGGAGATGGTGTCTAAAACCTTCTCGGAGGTAAAGGGATTCTCTAAGTGTTGCCTGTGGCCTCAGGCTATTGAGGGTATAGGGAGATTATCGAGAAAGGTACTCTTGAGTGCAGGAGAAGGTGGGGGGTTAGTTTTGTAAAGGTCAAAGTAAAACTGTAAGAAAGTATCCATTATTTTGGTTGGATTCTGGGTCAGGTCCCCGGATGAGGATCAAATTTTGGGATTTTGGGGAAAGCTAACGTGCGTTGTTTGGGACTCAGTTTTGTGGCAAGTATGGAGCCAATTCTGTATTTTTGTGAATAAAATTCAGCCCATCTGAGGTGTTTCTTGGCAGCCGTTGTGAGGGATAGGTTGAGGTGAGTTCGGGCTATGTCAAGCTGAGCTAACGTTTCAGGTGTAGGGTTACGTATTCTGGGCTTTAGCTAGTGATTGATATTCTTCCATTCGTTTCTGTATGTCTGCCCTGTACATTAGAGGAGAGCTGGATGAGCTTTCCCCTGAGGACTGTTTTGTGAGCTGCCCATAGGATCATGGGGGCACTTTGTTGTTGACATTTTCAAGGAAGTACTCTTTTATGGCTTGTTCTAGAAGTGTACACTGTATTGGGTCGCTCAAAAGAGCCTCGTTGAGACGGTATCTGAAAGGGCCTGTGGTTTCCGATGACCGCTGTGTGACTAGAGTAACAATAGAGTGATCTGAGAGAGGGGTATCGACAATTTTAGACCTTAGGGTCAATGGGACCATTGTGGAATGTGTGAAAATGGGGTCTATCCTGGCATAGGAATTGTGGGGTGCTGGGTGTAATCTTTCACGTGGGGGTTGACCTCTCTGCAAATGTCCACTATCCCTGCCGCATGTAGCAGGTGAGCAATTTTCACACTCTCTTTTGAGGGGCGTTTGAGTTTTGGTTTCCCTCCAGCTGTTTTGTCCAGAGAGAAGTCAAAAGCGATATTAGAGTCCCCTCCAATGAAGACCGTTCCCTTGAAATGTTTTTGTAGTTTGTGCAGCACTGAGCCGAAAAATTTCCCTTGGCCCTTAAGATGTAGCAACCTAGAAGGTCTGAGACTATCTCCAGCTGGGAAAAGTTGGCCATTTGCTTCATGAAAAGGAGTTTGGTGAAGCAAATGGCCACTCCTTTTGTTTTGTTATCTGCAGATGCAATGTAATATTAGGGTAGCACTGGTGTAAAAAAGTCTATAGGTTGCAGGAAAGTGTGTTTCTTGTAGTAGTAGGATATCAGAGTGCATGGTATGGTACAGTTGGAAAAGTTTTCGGTGTTTAAATTTTTTAATACAAACGATTTTATTGGAAAATAAAGAGCAGTAACAATAAGCGTCATTTACAGAGCATGAAACATAAAATATGTAACAGGGTGTATTAACAGTAAAACTGAGGTGCTATTATCAAAGTTAAGTGATCCAGTTACAGCTAGATTGTCACACATAATGGACT
Source organism: Aquarana catesbeiana (assembly GCF_042186555.1). Classification (NCBI taxonomy): domain Eukaryota; kingdom Metazoa; phylum Chordata; class Amphibia; order Anura; family Ranidae; genus Aquarana; species Aquarana catesbeiana. The sequence continues at coordinate 590,175,575 of NC_133326.1, forward strand.
ACATGGGGAGACCGCCTAGTAAGAGGAACATTAGAGCTAACTAGGGATTTTGAAGGCATCTACACGTTGCCGTGACACTTCTGCTACAGAAATAACAGATGAAATAAGAACAAACCATATAAAAAAACTCATAAACCAAAAACTGAAATAGAAAACAAAGAAAGTTATGGGAAAACAGTCTGGAAAAGGCTCTCAATGATGCATTTTACTTTGGGGGTTCTGCCTTGGCATGGCTAATGTGATCTATGTGCGATCAGGAGGACCAGTTGGCTGGTGGCTGGACCAGTCCATTTCAGCTTGTAGATGTGCATGGTGTCCATGATAATGTGGAAGACTTTCTCCATGAGCTGTATAGCCACCATACGCTTAAGGACCTGATCCCATGGGACCCCTGGAGTATGCCAAAAGAAAGCAATGGTCCATTGGACCTCACTAAAGAGCATGTAGGATAATTTTTGTTCAGGGGGGAGGATCCAGGTATTTCTGCGGAAAATAAGCACATCTGATGTGTCAGAGTCATCTGTACATCTGTGATCCCTGCCACCTTTGATGTCCTCTAGGGGGCAGCTTAGGAGCAGCCATCCTACTGCATCACACCGCAGAGCTCCGCAGGTGCAGGGCGCTGCTGACTCCTCGCTGCTTTTGAAAAGTTCCTTGGTGTGGGCCTTTTTGGACACATGTGCAGCAGATTGCAGCGTTGCTGTTTGCAACCTATGTCTGAAGCGGATCAAGCGTGGCCAGAACAGCAGCCACTTGGGCACCACATGCTTGACCAGACATATGATGCCCTCCCATGCAGTCTGTTTCCTGTATACTATATTTGAGATTTACTATCTCTCAGATACGATTTGGGTTAAATGAGTTATTTGATCATGAGTGAAAGCTTTAACACAATAACAACATTTATTGGTAAGTAGTTGAAAGTCTATCTAATACACAACCATCTATCTATAGTCTACACTAAGGAAGAAAATATTAGGTTAAAATAAGAGAATTACATGAAGGATTAAAGAGTATATTCCTTAAAACATTAATCTACAAACATATTTAGTTACAAGTAAAATGAAGACCTTTCCCATAATTACCCTTTGCACTAAGGTTCCATTCTGATGGTTGCTCTCCCATGAAAGTGTGTGTTTCCCTCCCATCTAGTTTGTGTATATCATTACATGCTGATGCCTCATTGGTTGGCATAGCGTGGCTCTGATTGGTGAGCTTCCCTATTCCTGGTTAAGGACTGACTACATCTCCAATCCCTATACTTTGCATAAGTCAGCCCCCTTTAATGCAAATTCTTGTGACTATTCTGAGCAGGAGATTAACTTGAATTTTCCCAGGAAGTTAAGTATTGATTATGGGTTGGCCTCCCTTTATTGCATATCCCAGCATGGGATCCTTTGAAGTGAGTATGTGTAAAACAATGAGGTTTGGATCCCATTGTTTGCATACACAAGCCTAGGCACCGACTTGTCTGGTCTATCAGAGATTTCTGTGAAGATAATATGTTCCGCCCTACATAGATACAAGCTAAATTAAATATATTCATAATTACAATATTTTACAGCTATTAATGGAGATTTCACATAAACTCATAGGGCAACAAGTTCGTTGGTAACAGCACTTGAAAGACCCACATCAAAGAAAAAGGCGGACTGCTCCTTGCTCCTCATCTGGGATCTCCAACCCTACTATACCTCCAGTCCTCTCAAAAACCTGCACTGAGAGGAATGAAGGTATAGCAATAAGTGTCCCAAGTACTTGCAGCCAATCTGCTAGAAGTACACCACCATCTTATTTTAGCAGGCAAATTTCCGTACCCCAGTTGCTAAACCATAAAAAAGAAATTCGGTCCCAGCCATCCACATGCTCAGCGTGTGAATGCTAGCTTGGCCAAATTGCTAGCTCTGCAACTACTGCCTTTTCAACTGATAGACTCTGCCCCTTTTGTGAATTTGTGGAATGTGCTGTACCTCAGTTGCAGGTTCCAAAACGCCATTTCTTTTCACGGAAGGCCATTCCAGCTCTCTACCGGCATGTGGAAGGCAATGTTTTTGTCTTGTTGGACAGGGCGGTCAGCAGTAAGGTGTATATTACCGCTGACTCATGGTCTAGCAGGCATGGGCAGGAATGTTATCTTTCCTTCACGGCGCACTGGGTAGCTCTGCTGGCAGCTGGAAAGGATGCAGGACAGGGTTCAGTATTGTTGGATTACTTGTTCCGCCACCACGCCTCCAAAATGCTATCGGTGATTCTGCTACAGCTCTCTCCTCCACCCCCTACTCTCCTTCTTCCTCTATGGCCTCTTCTGCAGATTTGTTCTCTGAACCAGCGGTGCTCCGTAAGCGTTCAAGGGGCTACGCAAGCACTCAGGCAAAAAGATGACATGCAGTGCATGAGTTGGTCTGCTTAGGCGACAGGAGCCACACTGGGGCAGAGATTCTGTCAGCTCTGCAGGGGCAGGCTCAGCGGTGGTTGACGCCACGCCAGCTTCAGCCAGGAATGGTTGTATGCGACAATGGCACCAACCTTCTCTCCACCCTCTGACAGGGACACTTGACCCATTTTCCATGTTTGGCACACATCCTGAATTTGGTGGTGCAGTGGTTCTTGAGCAGGTACCCAGGCTTACAAGATCTCCTGAGGCAGGCCAGAAAAGTCTGTGGTCATTTCCACCGGTCATACAATGCCAGTGTGTCACGTACCTGGTGGAGATTGAGCTGGATAGGGGGTTTCTCTTGCACCTCCTGTCCGACACCCCTGGTAGTAATGACAGGGAGTGAAGGACACAGAGTGGCACAAGGGCCGATGTAGCTGATGACGCTGGCTGGGCCTTGGCAGGAACCAGGTGGCTGAAGAGCACTGGGCAGGCTCTGAGAACCGGAGCTCCGTATCGTTGGGTCAGCAGATGGAGGTGTAGCGGGGTCAAAAGCCAGGAGGTCATCAACAGCCGGACAGAGCAGGTACCGAGACAAGAGGCAGAGAGGGGACACAGGCCGGGTTCGGTACACAGACGGGCAGAAAGGTACAGGAACATCAGGTAGAAGCGGAGTCAAACACAAGCCGGGATGAGTTAGGCAGGCGGAGGTCAAGGAGAAGGTTCAGGTGTAGCTGGTTCAAGACACAGAAAGCTGGAACAGATCAGGTAAGCAGGCACTAGCTGAAAGACCACTCAGCAATGTTCATGTGTCAGTGTTCAGTTTAAATAGGCTTACTTGGCGCCCATACATGCACGTGCGCACGTGCGTGCATTGGCGCGTGCCTGTGCGCACCCACGAATGCGCCAATACAAGTCCCTCTTTGTACACACACTGGTGTGACCGTGCTTGTGCGCAGATGCACGTCTGTTAGCCGGACTTCTCTTACATTGCCCCCCAATGGGCAACCTCTGGATGCCCATCTGTGACCTCTTTTCGGGGTGAGCCTTGAAAAATGCCTGTATCAGTCTCTTGTAGGGATGAGCCGAACACTCCCTGTTCGGTTCACACCAGAACATGCGAACAGGCAAAAAATTTGTTCGAACACGCGAACACCATTAAAGTCTATGGGACACGAACATGAATAATCAAAAGTGCTAATTTTAAAGGCTTATATGTAAGTTATTGTCATAAAAAGTGTTTGGGGACCTGGGTCCTGCCCCAGGGGACATGGATCAATGCAAAAAAAAGTTTTAAAAACAGCTGTTTTTTCAGGAGCAGTGATTTTAATAATGCTTAAAGTGAAACAATAAAAGTGTAATCTTCCTTTAAATTTCGTACCTGGGGGGTGTCTATAGTATGCCTGTAAAGGGGCGCATGTTTCCCGTGTTTAGAACAGTCTGACAGCAAAATGACATTTCAAAGGAAAAAAAGTAAGCTAATAATGAATTGCCGGTCCGACAATACACATAAAAGTTCATTGATAAAAACGGCATGGGAATTCCCCACAGGGGAACCCCGAACCAAGATTTTAAAAAAAATGACATGGGGGGTCCCCCTAAATTCCATACCAGGCCCTTCAGGTCTAGTATGGACATTAAGGGGAACCCGGCCAAAATTTTTAAAAAAATGGCGTGGGGTCCCCCTCAAAATCTAAACCAGACCCTTCAGGTCTGGTATGGATTTTAAGGGGAACCCCGCGCCAAAAAAAAAATGGCGTGGGTCCCCCCATAAATCCATACAAGACCCTTATCCAAGGACGCAACCTGGCAGGCTGCAGGAAAAGAGGGGGGACGAGAGAGCGCCCCCCCTCCTGAACCGTACCAGGCCACATGCCCTCAACATTGGGAGGGTGCTTTGGGGTAGCCCCCCAAAACACCTTGTCTCCATGTTGATGGGGACAAGGGCCTCATCTCCACAACCCTTGCCCGGTGGTTGTGGGGGTCTGCGGGCGGGGGGCCTATTGGAATCTGGAAGCCCCCTTTAACAAGGGGACCCCCAGATCCCGGCCCTCCCCCCTGTGTGAAATGGTAAGAGGGTACAAAAGTACCCCTACCATTTCACAAAAAAAGTGTCAAAAATGTTAAAAATGACAAGAGACAGTTTTTGACAATTCCTTTATTTAAATGCTTCTTCTATCTTCTATCTTCTTTCTTCTATCTTCCTTTGGTTTCTTCCTCCATCTTCTTCTTCTGGTTCTTTTGGTTCTTCTGGTTCTTCCTCCGGTGTTCTCGTGCAGCATCTTCCTCCGCGGTGTCTTCTTCCCTTTGTCTTCTGGCCCGCTCCGCATCCAGTATGATGGGAGGCTCCCGCTGTGTGACGCTTCTCCTCTTCTGACGGTTCTTAAATAACGGAGGGGGGGCACCCGGTGACCCCGCCCCCCTCTGACGCACAGGGACTTCCCTGTGGCATTCCCCGTGATGTCAGATGGGGGCGGACTGGGAAGTCACCGTGCGTCGGAGGGGGGCGGGGTCACCGGGTGGCCCTGCCCTCCATTATTTAAGAACCGTCGGAAGAGGAGAAGCTTCACAAAGCGGGAGCCTCCCATCATGCTAGATGCAGAGCAGCCCAGAAGACAAAGGGAAGAAGACGCCGCGGAGGAAGATGCCGGACAAGAAAACCGGAGGAAGAACCAGAAAAACCAGAAGAACCAGAAGAAGATGGAGGAAGTAACCGAAGGAAGATAGAAGAAAGAAGATAGAAGAAAGAAGAAAGAAGAAAGAAGAAAGAAGATAGAAGATAGAAGATAGAAGATAGATGATAGAAGATAGAAGAAAGAAGATAGAAGAAAGAAGATAGAAGATAGAAGATAAAAGATAGAAGAAGGATTTAAATAAAGGAATTGTCAAAAACTGTCTCTTGTCATTTTTAACATTTTTGACACTTTTTTTGAAACGGTAGGGGTACTTTTGTACCCCCTTACCATTTCACACAGGGGGGGAGGGCTGGGATCTGGGGGTCCCCTTGTTAAAGGGGGCTTCCAGATTCCGATAAGCCCCCCGCCCGCAGACCCCCACAACCACTGGGCAAGGGTTGTGGGGATGAGGCCTTGTCCCCATCAACAGCTCAGATAAGGGTCTGGTATGGATTTTTGGGGTGGATTTTGGGGTATGGATTTTGGTGCGGGGTTCCCCTTAAAATCCATACCAGACCTGTAGGGTCTGGTATAGATTTTGAGGGGGACCCCACGCCATTTTTTTTTTTTAATTTTGGCCGGGGTTCCCCTTAATATCCATACCAGACCTGAAAGACCTGGTATGGAATTTAGGGGGATCCCCCACATAATTTTTCTTTAAATTTGGTTTGGGGTTCCCCTGTGGGGAATTCCCGTGCCATTTTTATCAATGAACTTTTATGTGTATTGTCGGACCGGCAATTCATTATTAGCCGCAAGTAGTTTTAAATGACTTTTTTTCCTTTGAAATTGAAATGTCATTTTGCTGTCAGACTGTTCTAAACACGGGAAACATGTGCCTCTTTACAGGCATACTATAGACACCCCCCCAGGTACGAAATTTAAAGGAATATTTCACTTTTATTGTTTCACTTTAAGAATTATTAAAATCACTGCTCCTGAAAAAACTGCGGTTTTTAAAAGTTTTTTTGCATTGATCCATGTCCCCTGGGGCAGGACCCAGGTCCCCAAACACTTTTTATGACAATACCATGCATATAAACCTTTCAAATTAGCACTTTTGATTTCTCCCATAGACTTTTAAAGGGTGTTCCGCATCTTTCGAATTTGCCGCGAACATCCCAAATTGTTTGCTGTTCGGCGAACTTGCGAACAGCCAATGTTCGAGTCGAACATGCGTTCAACTCAAACTCGAAGCTCATCCCTAGTCTCTTGGCATGAAGATTAGTTTCTGGCTCCCAAGAGTTGTCTTCAGGCCCGTAGCCTTTCCACTTAATTAAAAACTGGATCACGTTCCTTCTCTTTCTACAATCCACAATTGTCTTGACCTCGTATTCCTCGTTACCCTCGATAATAGTAGGTGCGGGTGGACCTGACTCACAGCCAGGAAAAGAGTCTACCCTTGCGGTCTTTAGTAGGGAGATGTGGAAAAAGGGATGAATCCTGTAAGTCTCTGGGAGTGAGAGTTCATAGGCAAAAGGATTAATTTGCCTTTTGACAGGAAATGGGCCGATGTATCTACAGTAGGTGACCGCAACATTGTGTCAATCTCGCCGCTGTTATCAGCGAGATTTGACACCTGCGAGCCCCGTCGTGGGAGCCAGCACCGAGCCGTCTCGCTCATCGGGAAAGGAAAACTGTTTTTTTCCTTTCCCAATGAGCGACAAGCGTTGCTGACAGGTATCTGGTATGAATCATGAGGGGGAACGCAGCACCAAATTTTAAATAAAAAACTGGCATGGGTTCCCCTCCAGGGGCATACCAGGCCTTAAGGTCTGGTATGGATTTTGAGGGGAACCCCCTACACTGAAAAAACGACGTGGGGGCCCCCCCAAAATCCATATCAGACCCTTATCCGAGCACGCAGCCCAGCCAGTCAGGAAAGGGAGTGGGGACGAGCGAGCGCCCCCCTGAACCGTACCAGGCTGCATGTCCTCAACATGGAGGGGTGGGTGCTTTGGGGCAGGGGGGCGCCCTGCGGGCACCCCCACCCCAAAGCACCTTGTCCCCATGTTGATGAGGACAAGGGCCTCTTCCCGACAATCAACGGCCAGGGTTGTCGGGGTCTGCGGGCGGAGGGCTTATCGGAATCTGGGAGCCCCCTTTAATAAGGGGGCCCCCAGATCCCGGTCCCCCACCCTATGTGAATGAGTATGGGGTACATCGTACCCCTACCCATTCACCTGGGGAAAAAAGTGTCAATTAAAAAACACACTACAAAGGTTTTTAAAGTAATTTATTAGGCAGCTCTGGGGGTCTTCTTCTGACTTCGGGGGTCTTCTTCCGACTTCTCCACAATCTCCAGCCTCTTCTCCCGGTGTCCGGTTCTTCTCCCGCTCTCCGGCCTCTTCTCCCAGTGTCCGGTTCTTCTGCCGGGCTCCTCAGCTATCTTCTGCTCTTTTGCCGCTCTTTTGCTAGCGGTGGCCCAGTCTTCTCTGTCATCTTGTTCCCTCTTCTCTTCTTCCGAGGTTGACACGACGCTCTCTCCCGCTGTAATGATGTGTGCGAGGTGTGCGGCGACTTATATAGGCATGGGGCGGGACTGTGATGTCATTATGCCCTGGGACTGTGATGTCATAAGGGGGCGGGGTCACCGGGTGACATCACCTGGTGACCACGCCCCATGCCTATATAAGTTGCCGCGCACCTTGCACACATCATTACAGCGGGAGTGAGCGTTGTGTCAACATCGGAAGAAGAAAAGAGCGAACAGGATGACAGAGAAGACCGGGCCACCGCTAGTAAAAGAGCGGAAAAAGAGCAGAAGATAGTGGTGGAGCCCGGCAGAAGAACCGGACACCGGTAGAAGAGGCCAGAGAGCGTAATGATGTGTGTGAGGTGTGTGGCGACTTATATAGGCATGGGGCGAGACTGTGACGTCATCATGGCTCGGGACTGTGACGTCATAAGGGATGGGGTCACCGGGTGACATCACCTGGTGACCACGCCCCATGCCTATATAAGTCGCCACGTACTTCACACACATCATTACAGCGGTAAAGAGCGTTGTATCATCATCGGAAGAAGAGAAGAGGGAACAAGATGACGGAGAAGACAGGGCCACTGCTAGCAAAAGAGTGGCAAAAGAGCAGAAGATAGCGGAGGAGCCCGGCAGAAGAACCGGACACCGGGAGAAGAGGCCAGAGAGTGGGAGAAGAACCGGACACTGGGAGAAGAGGCCGGAGAGTGGGAGAAGAACTGGACACCGGGAGAAGAGGCCAAAGCGGAGAAGTTGGAAGAAAAACCCCGAAGTCAGAAGAAGACCCCCAGAGCTGCCTAATAAATTACTTTAAAAACCTTTGTAGTGTGTTTTTTTGTTGACACTTTTTCCCCAGGTGAATGGGTAGGGGTACGACATACCCCATACTCATTTACATAGGGTGGGGGGCCGGGATCTGGGGGCCCCCTTTTTAAAGGGGGCTCCCAGATTCCGATAAGCCCTCCGCCCGCAGACCCCAACAACCAACGGCCAGGGTTGTCGGGAAGAGGCCCTTGTCCTCATCAACATGGGGACAAGGTGTTTTGGGGTAGGGGGGCCCGCAGGGCGCCCCCCTTTCCCAAAGCACCCAACCCCCATGTTGAGGGCATGCGGCCTGGTACGGTTCAGGATGGGGGGCGTTTGCTCGTCCCCACCCCCTTTCCTGGCCGGGCTGCGTGCTCGGATAAGGGTCTGGTATGGATTTTGGGGAGACCCCCACACCATTTTTTCAGCGTAGGGGGTTCCCCTTAAAATCTATACCAGACCTAAGGGCCTTGTATGCCCCTGGAGGGGATCCCATGCTGTGTTTTTATTTAAAATTTGGCACGGCGTTCCCTCTCATGATTCATACCAGACACCTGTCAGCAACGATTGTCGCTCATCGGGAAAGGAAAAAACAGTTTTCCTTTCCCGATGCGTGAGCCAGTGCGAGATGTACAGTACCCTGTCGCTGAGAACCAGCACGATGGGATCGCGCTGGAAACACATTCTCGTGGTCAGGTACTGTAGGTCTGAGTTTCTTGGAAGGACAAGATAATCTTAAGTTGGCCGTGGATAACCAGACCTTGTCTCCTTCTTGAAGTCTTAGGTCTCCTCTTCTTTTCCTGTCAAAAATTTTTTTATTGTCTAGTTGTGCTTTGGCAATGGCCTCTTGCAATATCTTGTTGTTTGACTGAAGCGTACTTATCCTATCCTGGACTGCAGGAACCGAGGAGTCAGGCACGATGTCGGGTAGGAAAGCTCGGAAGTACCCGTAATTTGCAAAAAACAGGGCTTGTCCCATGGCCGAGTGAACAGCATCATTGTAGGCGAATTCTGCCAGAGGTAAAAGAGATGCCCAGTCATCCTGGGCAAAGGATGAGAAACACCGTAGATACTGTTCCAACGTCTGGTTTGTGTGCTCAGTCTGCCCATTCATCTGGGGGTGATAGGCTGACGAAAAACAAGTCTCGATCTTTAACACTGCTGAGTAGTCCATGGAGTCTCACCGCTTCCTTGACGAAGGCACAAGCGGTCTCTGTTGCAGACGGGGTTCCTAACATGGGGACGAAATGGGCCATCTTTATTAATCTGTCCACGATCACAAAGATTGTGGTGAATCTTTCGGAGGGTGGAAGCTCAACGATAAAGTCCATACTGATCATCTCAGGGTCTCTTAGGAATGAGCAATGGGCTTAACAGGCCCCAGGCTTTGGTTTTATCATTCTTGCTTTTGTTGCAGACCCCACAGGTACCAACATAATCCTTACAATCAGACCTTAGGCCACCAAGAGGTCCACTGTACAAGCTCCACAGTCTTGATTATCCCAAAATGTCCCGCCAAGGGGTGGTCATGGCACAGGCTGAGGATCTTGGGGCGCAAGCTTGGGGGTACAAATACCCTTTTTTGTGCAAGAATAGCCCCTTCTGTTCCTGGAAACAGACACCTGATGGTAGAACATCCCTTGTGCATGCCTGCTTAAGTTCGGTGATAAGGTCTGCTTGTAGCAACAGAAAACTCTGGGCCGGTAGGATTGTGTCTGTCTGGAGATCTCCTTCCTCTTCTGGATACATGCGTGATAACGCATCAGGTTTGCTATTCTTGGAACCCGGTCTGAAGGTAATGTGGAAGGAGAAATGGGAAAAAAACAGTACCTACCTGGCTTGACGTGGCCTCAATCGTCTGGCAGTTCTAAGATAATTGAGGTTTTTGTGTTCGGTAAAGATCAAAATGGGGTGCGCTGCTCCTTCCAGCAAGTAATGCAATTCTTCTAGGGCTGTTTTTATGGCTAGTAATTCTCGGTCACCCACATGATAGTTCTTCTCCATGGAACTTCCCGAGTTTCCTCGAGAAGAAGGCGATGGGATGCAGCAGGGACTTCGTTCCTCGACGCTGAGACAGGATGGCTCCCACGGCATTTTCTGAAGCGTCCATCTGGAGGACATAAGGTGATGCGGAGTCTGGGTGCTGCAGAATGGGTGCTAAGGTGAACAGAGTCTTTAACTGGTCAAAAGCTGCTTGTGCTGCAGGTGTCCATGAAAAACAGGTGTTTTGTCCTGTAAGCTGGGTGATAGGAGAGATAATGGCAAAGAAATGTTTAATAAATTTGTGATAGAAATTGGCAAATCTTATGAATCTCTGTGTGCTCTTCCTGTCTGTAGGAGTGGGCCATTCGAAGATAGATTTAACTTTCTGGGGATCCATGGAGATGACTGTGGTGGAAATAATAAGTCCTAAGAGCTGAATTGTTTCTTTTTCAAATTCTCATTTTTCAGCTTTTGCAAATAGTCCATGATTCCTTAGCCAGCTGAGGACCTTCTTCACATGTTTACGGTGTGCAGAGAGGGAATTGGAGAAAATCAGGATGTCGTCTAAGTAGACAATTAGGAACAAATCAAGGAAATCTCTAAAAATGTCATTGACAAAATGCTGAAACGTTGCTGGGGCATTGCACAACCCAAAGGGCATAACAAGATACTCATAGTGTCCAAATCTAGTGCGGAAAGCCGTCTTCCATTTGTCCCCTTTGCGGATCCGAACTAGGTTATATGCGCCCCATAAGTCAAGTTTTGTGAATACTATGGACGTCTTGAAGCGTTGGAACAGTTCTGGAACCAGGGGCAAAGGATATCTGTTCTTGATGGTGATCTTGTTTAATTCCCGATAGTCAATGCAGGGGCGTAAGGTATGGTCTTTTTTTTCCAACACCTGCGGGGGATGTGGAAGGCCAGATAAAACCCTTCTCCAAGTTTTCATCAATATACTCATGAATTCATGATAGACGGCTAGTATGTGTTGTGACACGGGAGAGTCAGTATGTACCCCAAGAAGGGGTGCAGGTTTCATAGGAATGGGGTGAAGGCAGGACTGCTGGCAGTAGGCGGATGAAAAGGTCAGTTCTCCTGTTTCCCAGTTTATCTGCGGGCTGTGGGCTTGCAACCAGGGGATTCCCAGGATAACGGGAAACAGAGGGGATGGAATAAGGTCCAAGCGCAAGTATTCCCGATGACCGGTATCTGATACAGCCAGTAGTGGGTAAGTCTCATGTGTAATAGGCCCAGACCTGAGACGGGATCCATCGGCCAGATGGATGGACAACCGGCGTGTCATTGCTTGTGAAGGGATTTGATGACGTAGGGCAAAGTCCTTGTCCATGAAACAGCTGCAGGCTTTGGAATCAATTATGGATGATATTTGGATGTCTTTCCCGGGAATCTGAAGCGACAGGGACAGAGTGATGTGTGCAGCTCTACTCCCTATGGAACAGTTGGCAAGATAGGTAGAGGGTATGGTCTTGGTTCTGGTAGGTCTCACAGGGCAGTTTTGAAGATAATGTCCCGCTACCCCACAGTATAGACACAAATCCTCCCGTTGTCGTCGCAACTTTTCCTCACTAGAGAGTGGGGAACGCAAAAGTCCAAGTTGCATGGGACGTGCCTGCCAATTTGTTAAAAAAAAAAAGGAAAAGGAGATACCAGCCTTCTCTGCCCTCCTCTCTCTGAACCTCTGATCAAGCTGGATGGCAAGATTAACGAGGTTTTCAAGGGAACTAGGGATCCCCACACAAGCAAGCTCATCCTTGAGCTCTTCAGACAGGCCAAGTCGGAACTGATGCCGTAAAGCTGCATCATTCCAGCCTGTATCAAAGGCCCACAGGCGGAATTCTGCCACATAGTTCTCAGTGGGTCGATGACCCTGGCGTAGAGTATGATAGGTTGACTCTGCAGTGGTTGTGCACTGGGGGTCATCATAGAGCTGAGACACAGAATGAAGAGAGGGAGTTCAAGATTGCGCTGTTTTGTTCCAGAAGCTGATGAGCCCAAGACTGTGTGTCTCCGAGAAGTAGGGATATGGCAAACCCCACCTTAGTGGTTTCTAGTGAAAAAGTTCTCAGCTGTAGGGCAAAGTAAAGTTCACAAGAGATCTTAAATGCACAGAATTTGTGCCGGTCACCAGCGAATCGCTCAGGTGCAGGAACTCAGGGTTCAGGTGGTGGCATAGTTTCCATGGATGTGAAAAAAGTCTGTTCAGATGAGGAGCAGCCAGGTGCAGTAGCAGGTGTGGGAGTTGCCAAAGTAGGAGCCATGGGTTGAATGCAATCCTCCAGCTGCTGGTAGCTCTTTTGCAGGGTGCAGACTGCCTGGGGGAGAGATGAAAGTTGCAAGCATAGAGACTCCCTCGATCAATGAGTACCTGTTTGAGTATGGCACCAGGACAGGGTCAGGGGAGCTTGGCTTCTTTTCACAACACCAGTGACTGATCAAGGATGCATGCACTGTCCTGTCACCATTTGAGGAGGCCACGAGGATGGTGAGCAGTGACAATGCATGCATCAGTGATACTGTCCCTCTTGTCTTCCTGTTGGAGCACACGCTTCATGGAATAATGGACAGGGCACTTGAGGCAGAACAGCGGGAGGAAGAGGAGGACTTCCTTATCTCTCAAGGCCCGCCAAACACACAGGAAGAAGAGGAGGAGGAGGATTGTGTGAGCATGGACGTGGAGGATAACATTAGCAGCAGTCTTCAAGGAATGGTTTTCAGTCCCCAGAAACCCAAGGAGTTGTACGTGGCTGGGAGGAGGTTGTTACGGATCATGTGATCCTTAGTGACCCAGAGGACTCAAAATCTAATGCCTCTGCAAACTTTCTCAGGCTTTGCAGTATCAGGGAGGCCATGCAGTGTAAGGACCCTAGAATTTGTGGTATCAAAGAGAGGGATCATTACTGACTGGCAACCCTTCTTGATCCACGTTACAAGGGTAAGGTTGCAGAACTCATCCTGCCTTTGCAGAGGGAGCAGAGGATGAAACATCTTCAAGAGGCCTTGAAGAAAGGTTTGTGCAATGCATTTCCAGACCCTGCGAGGTTACAATTTCCTGGTGCTGGACAACGTGTTGCTGAGGCTTCATTTAGTCAGAGGAAGAGCAGTGGATAAGGTGGCCGGCTGACCGATGCCTTTAGACAATTTTTCAGTCCTCAATGCCAAGGTGTCATGAGAAGGTCTACCCGTTGGTGGCGCTATCGGTCTCTTGGATCGCAGTACCAGTGTCCATCAGCAGGTGTCTTCCAACACCTAGGACCTGCAGTAAGAGGTCTTTCCTGCTGGTGGCACTGTTGCATCCTCGGGCCGTAGTACCGGCGTCAACCAGCGGGTGCACTCTGGCAGTGTGGAGCAAACAGCTCACACTGCGCTCAGCTGTGACATGAGGTCAATTACCACAGCCTTACAAATACCCAGCAAGCCCTCATAGGCTTGCCTTGGTATCTCTCTCTCTCCCTGCGTTCTGACCTTGCTGCCTGTTTGACCTTGAGCCTGCTATCTGCCTTGTCCTGATCTGATCCAATCCCTATCCTGAGGCCTTCCTAGTCCTGTCCCTTCTGTTCCTGGCTCCCTTGGATCCCTGCCCTGTACCCCATCTGCTGACTTCCCTGTGTATGACCTTGGCTTGGCTTGTTTACGATTACGGTATCTCCATTTACTTATATATATATATTGTTGTTTGTAGTGGGTTGTTGTGTGGGTTTTGCACTGTTTTCCTTTTACTTATCACTTGTTAATAAACACCATTTCACTGACACAAGGTATGATTGGTTCAAGCAACCATCGCCAGTGTCTGCATTACATGGTGCAGGAATATCTAGGGGCAAGAGCAGACTTGGTGACCTTTCAAACAGAGCATCCACTGGGTTACTGGGTCTTGAGGATGGACCACTGGCCAGAACTAGCTCAATTTGCAATGGAGCTAGTGGCCTGTCCTGCATCCAGCGTTCTTTCTGAATGCACATTCAGTGCTGCTGGAGGGTTTGTAATGGATCATAGAGTGTGCCTGTCCACAGACTCCATTGATAGGCTCACATTCATAAAAAGGAATCAGTCTTGGATCAGCAGCAGCTATCAAGCACCTGATGCTGATGTAGCTGATTGATTTTTCTATGAATGTGGGATCCCTTGAAGACTGCCTATGCTGAGTGACTATCCTATTCCTCCTCAATATTGATGATCCTAGCTTCCAACAATATTTTTGGTTTAGGGCACAACCACCACTGCCTAAGGCCCTATTTTTCTGTCCCTGTTTAACAAGGGCATGTATATTATTGAATGGACTGCAGCCAAATATAGGCTTGGCTACACTGGATGCAGTGTATATATATATATATATATATATATATATATATGAGACTGGCTGTATATATATATATTAAATACACTGCAGCTAACTGAATAACCTGCCTGCCTGCCCACCTGCTCAATCTAAATGACACTCTCTCTCTGTCCACACCATCAACACACTACATGGGGCCAACATGCAGGCAGCCTTATATAGTGTGGGGCGTGGACTTAGACCCCCTGAGCCATGATTGGCCAAAGGCATCATGCCTTTGACCAATTATGGCTCTCTTAGCTGAGGGTGCTGGGATTGGCCAAAGCATGCAGGTCATGGTGCATGCTTTGGTCAATCATCATACAGCAATGCACTGCACTTCCGCAGTGCATTATGGTGCATTACGTGGCGCTCGAATTTGGCGCGAACGCCCCATAATGTTCGGTTTTCAGCGAAAAGCTCATCTCTATTGCCTAATACGAGTAAATACTGGCGGGTAATTGGTGAGGTATAGTTTGTAGAGTGTAGGGGCTAATTTAATGCCTAGATAGGGTAACGTCTGTCCATCTATGGAAAAGCCAAAGTTGGATTGGATAGAGGAGGTTATGTTTTGGGGGAAGTTTATTGGAAGGGCAGAGCATTTGGAGAGGTTAACCCCTAGTCCCAAAATATCTTGGAAGGTGCATAGGGTGGAGATAAGATTGGGCATTGAAACTATTGGGTCAGAAAGGAACAGAAGGACATCGCGTATAAGCTAAGTTTGAACTCTTGGTCTCCTTTCGTATAACCCTTGATATTGGGATCTAGGCTGATTGAGAAGGCCAGGGGTTCAATGGCAAGGGCAAATAAAAGTGGTGACAAGAGACACCCCTGTCTTGTTCCTCTGCCTAATGTGAAGTATTCGGAATTACAGCCCGGAAGTCTGATCCGTGTGCGTGGGTGATGGTAAAGTGCCCAGAATCTGTGGACAAAGGCCCCTAAAAAGCCAAATTTCTCAAGGGTTAGTTTGAGGTATGGCCATAATACCCTATCGAAAGCCTTATGGATGTCAAGGCTTAGGAGTAGCACCCTGCGAGAATGTAAATCAGTCATCATCAATCTTGTATGATGTTGGAAGCAAGTCTGATGTTGTCTGTGATTTGTCTGGTCGGGATAAAACCTGTTTGGTCTGGGGAGATTAAGGAAGTAATGATATTTGAGAGTCTGTCTGCTAAAATGCGTCCAAAGATCTTCAAATCTGTGTTGATGATTAGGGATGAGCTTCGAGTTCGAGTCGAACTCATGTTCGACTCGAACTTTAGCTGTTCGCAAGTTCGCCGAACAGCGAACAATTTGGGGTGTTCGCGGCAAATTCGAATGCCGCAGAACACCCTTTAAATGTCTATGGGAGAAATCAAAAGTGCTAATTTTAAAGGCTGATATGCAAGTTATTGTCATAAAAAGTGTTTGGGGACCCGGGTCCTGCCCCAGGGGACATGGATCAATGCAAAAAAAAGTTTTAAAAACGGCCGTTTTTTCAGGAGCAGTGATTTTAATAATGCTTAAAGTCAAACAATAAAAGTGTAATATCCCTTTAAATTTCATACCTGGGGGGTGTCTATAGTATGCCTGTAAAGGGGCGCATGTTTCCCGTGTTTAGAACAGTCTGACAGCAAAATGACATTTCGAAGGAAAAAAACCATTTAAAATTACCCGCGGCTATTGCATTGCCGACAATACACATAGAAGTTCATTGATAAAAACGGCATGAGAATTCCCCACAGGGAAACTCCGAACCAAAATTAAAAAAAAAAAATGATGTGGGGGTCCCCCTAAATTCCATACCAGGCCCTTCAGGTCTGGTATAGATATTAAGGGGAACCCCGGCCAAAATTGAAAAAAAAAAAAATGATGTGGGGTTCCCCCTAAATTCCATACCAGACCCTTCAGGTCTGGTATGAATTTTAAGGGGAACCCCGCGCCAAAAAAAAAAAAACGGCGTGGGGTCCCGTGGGGTTCTTCTGGCTCTTCTGGTTCTTCCTCCGGCGTTCTCGTCCAGCATCTCCTCTGCAGCGACTTCTATCTTCTTCTCCTCGGGCCGCTCCGCACCCATGGCATAGGGGGAGGCTCCCGCTCTTCTCTTCATCTTCTTCTTCATCCTCTTCTCTTCTTCCTTCTTCTCTTCTTCTCTTCTTCATTTTCTTCTCCGGGCCGCTCCGCATCCATGCTGGCATGGTGGGAGGCTCCCGCTGTGTGACGGCGTCTCCTCGTCTGACGGTTCTTAAATAACGGGGGGCGGGGCCACCCGGTGACCCCGCCCCCCTCTGACGCACGGGACATGACGGGACTTCCCTGTGGCATTCCTCGTGACGTCACAGGGAAGTCCCGTCAAGTCACCGTGCGTCAGAGGGGGCGGGGTCACCAGGTGGCCCCGCCCCCATTATTTAAGAACCGGCAGAGTGGCCCGGAGAAGAAAATGAAGAAGAGAAGAAGAGAAGAAGGAAGAAGAGAAGAGGATGAAGAAGAAGATGAAGAGAAGAGCGGGAGCCTCCCCCCATGCCATGGGTGCGGAGCGGCCCGAGGAGAAGAGGATAGAAGACGCCGCGGAGGAGATGCTGGATGAGAACGCCAGAGGAAGAACCAGAAGAGCCAGAAGAACCAGAAGAAGAAGATGAAGGAAGATAGAAGAAAGAAGAAGCATTTAAATAAAGGAATTGTCAAAAACTGTCTATTGTCATTTTTAACATTTTTGACAGTTTTTTAGTGAAATGGTAGGGGTAAGTACCCCCTTACCATTTCACACGGGGGGGGGGGCGGGATCTGGGGGTCCCCTTGTTAAAGGGGGCTTCCAGATTCCGATAAGCCCCCCACCCGCAGACCCCCACAACCACCGGCCAGGGTTGTGGGGATGAGGCCCTTGTCCTCACCAACATGGGGACAAGGTGTTTTTGGGGGCTGCCAGGTTGCGTGCTCGGATAAGGGTCTGGTATGGATTTTTGGGGGGACCCCACGCCGTTTTTTTTTTTTTTTGGCGTGGGGCTCCCCTTAAAATCCATACCAGACCTGAAGGGTCTGGTATGGAATTTAGGGGGAACCCCACGTCATTTTTTTTTTTACATTTTGGCCGGAGTTCCCCTTAATATCCATACCAGACCTGAAGGGCCTGGTATGGAATTAAGGGGGACTCCCACGTCATTTTTTTTTTAAATTTTGGTTCGGGGTTCCCCTGTGTGGAATTCCCATGCCGTTTTTATCAATGAACTTCTATGTGTATTGTCGGCAATGCAATAGCCGTGGGTAGTTTTAAATGTAATTTTTCCTTCGAAATGTCATTTTGCTGTCAGACTGTTCTAAACACGGGAAACATGCGCCCCTTTACAGGCATACTATAGACACCCCCCAGCTACGAAATTTAAAGGGATATTACACTTTTATTGTTTCACTTTAAGCATTATTAAAATCACTGCTCCTGGAAAAACGGCCGTTTTTAAAACTTTTTTTTGCATTGATCCATGTCCCCTGGGGCAGGACCCGGGTCCCCAAACACTTTTTATGACAATAACTTGCATATAAGCCTTTTAAAATTAGCACTTTTGATTATTCCTGTTCGTGTCCCATAGACTTTGACGGTGTTCGCGTGTTCGAGTGAACTTTTTTCCTGTTCGCATGTTCTGGTGCGAACCGAACAGGGGGGTGTTCGGCTCATCCCTATTGATGATTGAAATTGGCCTATAGTTTTGGGGTATGGAGTGGTCTTTGTTGGATTTTGGGATCAGAGAGATGTCCACCAGAAGCATGTCCTCTGGGAAAACGTTGCCCTTAAAAATGTGGTTAAAGAGAGATTTTAGATATGGGGTTAAATTACCTTGGAATTTCTTATAGTATGGGGCTGACTATCCATCTGGGCCAGGGGTTTTGGAGGGTTTTAAAGATTTGATGACATTAATTATTTCAAAGTCAGAGCAAGGGGCATTCAGCTCCTGGAGATGTTCTTGTGTTAGGGCAGGGAGAGGTAGGTCATCTAGCCAAGTTTTGAGGGCAGATTCAGGGGGTGAGGATGGAGGGGAAAGTAGTTCTGTGTAAAATTTAGAGAAAATCTGCAGTACTTCTGAAGGGTGAGAGACTAAGTTACCATTGGGATTTCTTAGTTTGTAAGTATGGGGGGGTTGGATGGATTGGTTTAGCTTTTTCGCAAACATGGCCGAGGCCGAATTACTGTGTAACAGGAAATTGGCTCTCGACCATCTCAGAGCTTTCTCTGTCTGTTCGGAAAGGATTTTATCAAGTTCCCGTCTGTTGGTATTAATTTGCTGTAGAAGATCAGGGGCAAGACTTTGGGTGTGTAGATTGTATAACCTATCAAGTTCTGCAGTGAGTCTGGTGATGTCTGCCAATGTCTGTTTTTTCCTTTCTGCAGCTATTTGGATCAGGTGTCCTCTAGTTTCTAATTTATGGGCCGCCCATAAGACTATAGGAGAGATGTCATTTGTATTATTGGTAGCAAATATTCTTCCATGTGTTTTGAGATTTGGGATACCAGAATTGGGTCAGTGAGGAGGGACTCATTTAGTCTCCAGCCTGCGACAGAAGGCTTAAGGCCTATGTGGGATATGTCTAGGGAGACCACCTGGTGGTCAGACCACAGGCAAGAATGAATAGCTGCAGTGTTAGAGTTTGCGAGGAGTATGGGGGTACAAAACAGATAATCCAATCTGGAATAGCTGTCATGGGGGTGGGAATAAAATGTATACTCTCGGGCACCCATATTATGCGCTCTCCAGGAGTCTATCAGATTGTGCGAGTGCAGCAGCGTTTTCAAGGTTTTGGGGAAGGCATTGGTGGCACTGCCAACCCTGCTTCTATCTAGTTAAAGTCTCCCCCTAGCAGTAAATGTGGGGAGTTATATTTATCCAAGATCTGGAAAAAAGCTTTAAAAAAGGTTGCTTGGGAATCATTAGGGGCGTGCACGTTAGCTATTGTAACCTTCTTCCCTTGCAAAGAACCCTGAAGGATGATAAACCTACTAGCTGGGTCTTTGTAAATGTTCTCAACATCAAACAATAAGCCATTTTTAACAAATATCGCCACTCCTCAGGACCTGGACCCAAACATAGTATAGTGCCCTAGGCCATATGATCTGTCAAAGTATGTGGGATGATTGGTTTTGGAGAAATGGGTCTCCTGCAAGAGTATGATATCTGCCTGTAGGCGTTTGTAAGTTTTAAAGGCTTTTTTCCTCTTTTGGGGGGAATTAAAGCCCCTGACATTGTGGGAAATTATTCTAATACCCATTTTGAATGAGGGTGCTCAAATAGGCACAGATGTTTGGGGGAGGGTCCCAAGGAGTAGGCTACCATTATCCACCACCCAGGTGGGGTGAGGGCATCCGGGTTATTATGTGGGTGTATAGTACCCAAATTATAGCCATATCTAGGATAAGCCATAAGGGCAATATTACCTAATTCAGCATAATTAGTGAGATTAAAAAAAAGAGTCCCGTAACCAAAAAAGACTGAAAAGTAAAACATAAGGAAATAAGTATAAACCATTGGGGTCGGGAGGGGAAAGACCTTCCCGACAGTAGGATAATACAATAACCTGTTAGGAGTAAAACTTCCTGGACAAAAGGACAGCAGTGTCCAACACTCCTGAAAACCTGTTGGTAGACAAAAGAAAAAAAAAAAAAAGAACCCAAAAGTTATGTTCTGGGAAAGAGAGTAAAAGTGTCTTCCACCTTCTTTTCTTTTTCCTGTGGGTTTCAGCAAGAGTGGGGGGACAACCAAATGGGTGCTACTGTGCACCTGCACAGCGGGGAGCAGTCAGGTAGAAAAATGGTGCACTGAGGTGTAAACAAACTGTATGGGGGGGAGGGGCTCAGATAATGAAGGGAGCCAGTCGGTTATCACCACCCCCATATGGATCAATGGTATACCTCATCCGTCAGGTGAAGTCCCAGGTCATGAAGAAATAAAAGGGTGTAAGATCCGGAGTGAGTGGAAAGGAGTGATAAATCAGTTCATGCGGCCCCTGAGATCCTGCTTATGTCTTCTGCTGTCCCTCTGCGGCGAAGGGATTGCCCAAATGGCTGAGAGGCGGGGGTGGAGGGCATCTTAGGAAGATCCTCTTTAGCCATTAGGCCCAGCTTGACCAGGAGCTCCATCCCTTCTTGAATGGTGACCACTGTATATGTAGTTCCATTATGTGGGACTTGGAGTTTAAAAGGGAATCCCCACCTATAACGTATTCTTGCTTATTAGAGTGGCGTGGTGATCTTCTTTAGCTTGCGGCGTTTATCTAAGGTGGCCGGGGATATGTCAGGAAAAATTTGAATCTTGATACCGTCCAGCAAGATGTTGGGGGTATGACGGGTATGGCGGGAAGCCCTAAGGATCTCCTTCTTCACTAGGTAATCCTTAATATCCCTGGGTGGTTTGTCATCAGGTGGTTTGGGTCGAAGGGCTCTGTGAATCCTGTCACATGCAAAAGCAGCCACTGGAGAAGCAGGCAGCAGGGACTGGAACAACTTGTGAAAGGCCGGGGTTAAATCAGTGACCACCTCAGGGACCCCACTGATCCTCAGATTGTTCCGTCTATTTCTGTTGTCCAGGTCCTCCGAGTAAGGGTTTTGTGATCTCTGCAGAGGTCAGTGTATGCAAGTTGCAGATCATCGTGCTTTGTTTCTAAGAGATCAGTTCTGCCTCTCAGAGCTGCTATCTCTTCCTGCAGAGTATTAGTAGATTTGTGCAGTTCTGTCTGGAATTTCTCTACAATCTTGGTGTAAATGGCTGCTAGGCTATCATATAGGTCTGCCATGGTGAGCTGCAGAGTATACTCACCGTTCCCAGACGAGTGTACCGGAGAAGCTGCTGGGCTGTGTGCAGGTGCTGAAGCGTGTTGTGGCTCGGCGCCATCTTGAGGCTTCCCTGCCATCTCATGGACCCTGAGGAGATAGTTTGTTAGGGACCTTTGTGCTGGTTTCCCGCGACGAGACCTGGAGACTGGCATGCACCGCTCGGTCCCCCGGGGGATCCAGGCAGTTTATATATCAGAGGAAAAAAGTAAATACTTGCCTCACATTCAAAATGGGTATAGGCACCACATCCCTACAATATATAACATGCAATAAAGGAGAAATTGGGATTTTAAAGGTGCAAACAGGGTGACACAATATTTTTTGTATAACATTTTCACATTTTATTTTGAAAAATTAATAAAAACATGATTATAAAAAGAATTTACATGCAATGTACTGAAACAATCTTTAAATAGTGCAACCAAAGGATTGATTTCTCAACATGTTTCACCACACATCGTAGCTTCTACAGGAGAGTAGTATCTATCAGGCACTAAGAGAACAATACAGTAAATTACAAAGTACACAAAAAAGACAAAGAAAAAACACTATAAATACAAGGCAAAAAGATATATATTGTACCACACATCCAAACTGCCAATACCACACTTAAGCCAAATTTGGAGAGGGGGAGGGTATTTAAACACTCTCATGGTGTTTCAATTGAGATCCAGCCTGAGAGGAGGAGGATGTCATTTTTCTCAATTACCAATTGATCCAGGTATTTCTTGCTACTTTGAGGAAACTATAGATTAACTTTTGAGGTACCCCTGCATCTATTTTGGGCCCCCTGACTGAATTATTACTATTGTCTTTAGGCTTTTCCGTTTGTCCTTTTCCTCTCCCCTCTTTTTGGGGTTCTGTGTTGGAAGGAACACGAATTTAAGCAGCTTGTTTAACCTGGACTCCTTGGTTCCAAGTCAGTCCTTTATTACAGGTACAGATTCTATAATATATATACTCTTTTTTTTGTTTTTTTTTGTTTTTCCTTTATAAGAAAAAGAAAAACCAATAAAGAAATAAAAAAGGAAAATTTATTGTCAAATACTTACCGTAATTTTCCTTTCCTGATGGACTCCATGGCAGCCTAAGTGTGGGTTAACCCCGCCTCCTCTCCAATGCTATAGGACCCCATTCCCATAAATGAGTACTCACCACTAGCTACTGCGTTCCGTAACTAGCCTACTCGTTGACCAATGGGTGGGAACTCCGTCTGCCATGGAGTCCATCAGGAAAGGAAAATTACGGTAAGTATTTGACAATAAATTTTCCTTTTTCCTGACAGACTCCATGGCAGCCTACGTGTGGGAAATAACTAGCCAACCACACGGGTGGGTATGCTGAACAAACATAAATTTTAATTTGTCCTATCGGTCGATAGGATTTGTAACCCAAAGTTTACAGAGGATAGTGAGGCAGGCTCTATACAATAATGCAACATGAAGGTATTAATAGAAGCCCATGAAGCTGCCTTGCAGATGGTAACTGGAGCCACGCGTCGAGCCGCTGCCCATGAGGCTGCCATTCCCCTGGTGGAATGGGCTGTCACCGCCTTTGGAGGAGCCAAGCCCTTAGCCCTGTATGCTTGTTGTATGGTCTGTACGATCCAGGACGCGATAGTCCTGGTTGAGGCTTTCTTCCCTATATTGCTGCCTGAGTGAAGCACGAAGAGATGACTAGAACGTCTAAAGGGAGAAGTAACTTTGAGATATTCTTTAATAGCTTCGCCTACATCTAGAGGGTGATTTTCAGTGGACCCTGGGGTCCTAAATGTAGGTAAAATGATCTCTTGATTGATGTGGAATACCGAAGACACTTTCGGGTTGGAACCCAGCATAGGGATGAGGACTACCCAGTCCGGGAAAAACGTTAGGAAGGATTCTTCATGACCAAGTGATGCAATCTCAGAGACCCTTTTGGCTGAGGTAATGGCTACTAAGAAGGCCACCTTTGCTGAAAAGACCTTGATAGAGAGCGGGAAGGGCCCCGTAGTACTGAGTCCAGAGATCGAGTCGAGGACTAATGGAAGGTCCCATTTGGGGAACCTAGGCTTTCTTTGGGGCTTGAGCCTCGATGCACCTTGAAAAAATTGTCTAACCAAAGGATGAACTGCCCACGAAGTGCCGGAGAAGGCCGAAAGTGCTGAAACTTGGACCCTCAGAGAGCTGACAGATAGATGTAAATCTAGGCCCATTTGGAGGAAACTGAGAACGTCCTGGACTTTTGGATGTCTAAAAGACCTGCCCTGGGGAGAGCAGAACTCCACGAATTTGGACCAAATTCTTCCATAGACTTTATTTGTACTAGATCTTCTTGAGCTCATGAGAGTGGATATTACTTCTGAGGCACAACCTAGGGATTCCAGCCTCTCCCTCTCAAGAACCAGACCATCAGTCTCAGCACTGCAGGACAAGGGTGCAGGACTGACCCTTGAGAAAGAAGGTCCGGTCTGAGAGGGAGAGGCACTGGGTCCCGACAACTGAGCTGGACCAGGAGAGGGAACTAAGGCCTGTTCGGCCAGTAGGGAGCTATTGTCACCACCTCCACTGGCTCTGCTCGGAGCCTCTGCAGGAATCTCAGCATGACTGACAGTTGCGGAAAGGCGTATGCACGCTTGAACCTCCATTGATCCGTCAGGGCATCTGTCCCGATGGCTTGACTACAGAGACCCCTGGTGTAGAATTTCTTCAGCTTGCAATTGCAGGGGGAAGCAAACAGATCCACCTCTGGATCGGTCTTGAGCAACAAGATCCACCTGAACGTCTCTATGTGAAGAGACCATTCGTTGTTGTCCAACTCGGTCCGTGATAGGAAGTCCGCTTGAGTGTTTTGGACCCCTGGGACAAAGACTGCTGAAATGTTGGAAAGGTTTTTCTGCGCCCATGATAGGATGGGCTCGACTTCCCGCAGGAGAGTGGGACTCCGAGTGCCCCCTTGCCTCTTCACATACGACACCGCTGTGGTGTTGTCCATCCTTAACAGTACTGACTCCCCTATGAGGAGATGAGAGAAGGACTGAAGGGCACACCAGGCCACTCGAAGTTCCAGGATGTTCGACCCTGGGTTGGGAAGACATGCACCCCACTTGCCCTGAGCCAGATTCAACCCGCAGAGGGCTCCCCAACCGGTACCGCTGGCATCGGTCGTGATCGTCACCCAAGAGATGGGAGCGATGGAATGGCAGGTCAGAAGGTTCTTGCGCTGAAGCCACCAGAAGAGGCTGTTCCTCATTGTAGAAGTTATGCGGATGACCTGATTCTTGTCTCCCGACTTCCATTGTCGAAGGAGACCTGCCTGGATGGGTCACAGTCTCCATAAGGCCCATTTTACCATGGGAGTCGTGGAAACAATCGTGCCGACGACTTTCAGGCACTGAGAGGCTTTCATTTGCCGGACATGTAGGGCCCGAGAGACTCTGTCTCGAACCGTAGGAATTTTCTGTAACGGAAGGGAGATAGTGTTTGCTACTGTATCGAACTGAGCTCCCAGATATATTAGACGCTGAGTTGGGGTCAGTTGACTCTTTTCTAAGTTTAGGAGCCACCCGAAGTTGGACAGCATGGAAATCACTTGTTCCCGATGGACCAGCAACTGCTCCCTGTTCTGAGATAGCACCAGCAGGTCGTCAAGGTAGTGGTAAAGACATACCCCTCTTGATCTTATGAGTGCCACCGTAGCCAGAAGGACCTTCGAAAAAACTCGGGGGGATGTCATCAGGCCGAAGGGGAGGCAGATAAATTGTAGATGATCCGACCCTATTTGGAAACGGAGGTATTTGTGTAAATCTTTCTCCACTGGGACGTGGAAGTACGCATCCTTCAGGTCGATCGATAACATCCAGTCGCCTGGCTGTATAGCTTTCTGAATGGTCATCAAGGTTTCCATTTTGAACCTTCCGTTCTCTATGAATTTGTTGAGATATGTGAGGTCTATGACTGGGCGCCAAGAGCCCCCCTTTTTCTGGACTAAGAAGAGAGGGGAGTATATCCCCTGGAACCATTCGTCCTGTGGGACATGTACCACTGCTCCCTGAGTTTTCAGGTGGTCCACATAGGACAGCAAAATTTGTTTCTGATCCTCTGCCCGAGGGAGAAGAGTGGAGATGAACCTTGGGTGAGGAGTACTGGAAAAGGCCCATCTGTGGCCTGACGAGACCGTCCTTATGACCCAGAAGTCTGAGATCGAGGCCACCCAGACGTGCCGGAAGAGGAGCAGACTGGGCGGGCGTAATCTCAAAAAGATTTAGCCTGATCACGAGCACTGGACGTTTGATTTTTAACAGGTTTGCGGAAGGATGTCTGCCCTCTGCTCCAATTCTTCCTAAAGTCCCGGCCAGGCTTGTAGGAGCGTTCTTCCCTGGAGCGCTCCGGGCTTCGTCTTCTGAACTGGGGCTTCTTTCGACCCAGCATGCGCCTGTCCTGGGGGAGAAAACCCGATTTACCACCTGTGGATCGCGAAATGGCATCGTCAAGCTTATTGTCAAACAGTGAGGACCCCTCAAACGGAATTTTACACCATGCTTGCTTAGAACCTGGGTCAGCAAGCCAGGGAGGCAACCAGAGGGCTCTCTTGGCCGTAACTGAGGACAGCATAATACGAGCCAGAAGGCGGATCAAGTCAATGGACGCCTCCCCCAGGAAGACCGCTGCAAGTTTCAGCTCTGCGGCTGCTGAACTCCCGGCCAGCTCTTCTGATACGCCCTTAAGGAAGGACTCCACGTTCTCCGTCCAGGCCTCCATGGCCTTGGACATGGCCGCTAGTGCCAGGGCTGGTTTACAGGCCATACCAGCGAGCCCATAGATTCTTCTTAGATCTAGATCTATCTTCCTCTCGAGCCCATCTTTGAAAGATACTGCGTCTTCTAGAGGAAGAGTCACATGTTTGGCCAGATGCATAAGAGCTGCGTCCACAAGGGAAGTATTCTCCAAACTCTTTACTTCTTCCGACTTGAAGGGGTACAATCTGGAGGTTTTATTAGACATGGCAGACTTTTTCTCTGTTTTACTCCATTCTTCCTCAATGATTTCCTTTAGCTCCGGAAGGAGCGGAAAGTTTGCACGTTCTTTCCCCAGGTGCTTGAAGAATTTTTTCTGCTTGGCTGGGGGAGTGGAAGGGTCTTCCCACTTCAAGGCTTCCTTGATCGCTTTGATTAAAGGGGAAACCATCGCGAAGTCGAACCCTCCAATGGCTTCCTCATTAATAGACTCGTCCTCTGAGGAGTCAGGAGAGGCAACATAGGGCTGAGAAGTACCCGGATCATCACGGGCCTCTTCAGCCGGCGGGCCAGACACAGTGGTAGACTGACTCAATGTGCGAGGTGCCTCCCTCTCCATTAGGGATTGCTGCACCACTCGTTTCACAAGAGACTCTAAACGCTGGTTTTCCGTCTCTTTTTCCCCAACCGCACGGGCAAAACAACGGTCACATAAGGACTTGCCCTCCGGGACTCGTGTCCTACATCCCCCGCAGGCTCTGTGGTCTGAGCGGCTGTCATGGCGGTGGGATCGGTGTCTTGAGGAGGAACGAGAGCGTCTCCCCTGGTGGGATCCGGACTGGGAGTCTCGTCTGGATGAAGATGAGCTATATTGTGGCTTGGCAAGGTCATTGGCATTCTGGATCACGTTACCACGTTTAGTGGGTCCGACCTAGAAGGGCTGGAGAAAAAAGAATAGGGGAAGGGGAGAGAAGAAAGCAGAACATGGTATCAGCACGACAACATTTGTGCATAAATCTCATCCCCTCCCCTCACGAGCACATACCTTGTGCGTGAGGGCTGGCCACTTAAAGGCGGTGAATTGTCCATAACCTAGGACGCGAATGTCACTTTAAATAGTCTGCAGGGATAATGGTCTAAGAAAACCTGGCACCAAACATGAGAAGGTTTTTAGGAAAAAACTCTGCTTTTAAAAATGCACAAAAAGTATGTGTCAACACATATTCAAGGCAAAAGAAACAACTTCCTGCCGCATATATATATATATATATATATATATATATATATAATGATATTTATGAAAGAATACTTTCCATTATTTTCTACAAAAATTTATTATTTATATATATATATTTTTTTTTTTAAGAATATTATTTCCACAAAAAAATCAATCATTAGTCTAATATAAATATATACTCCTTTTTTTTTTTTTTTCTTTCTTTTTAAGACAAGCAGAGGTTTCAGCCACTCACCTGGAGACCAGCAGGGATTCTCTCCTCCTTTCCCTACCAAGCAGGACAGGAGGGCGGAATTTAAATTCCCCGCTCGTGACGTCATTATCTCCTACTGCGCACGCGCACTGGGAGACCACCGTACGGCGCCTGCGCGGACGACGAACGAACCGCCGTACTGCGCATGCGCGAGCCAAGCCTCGCTCTCAAGGTGGCTACAGCGCAGGTGCCAGCGGCGGAGACTGCCGCAACCCGGAAGTGCCGTGGCGGGCTGGAACGCACGCGAATCAGCCGCCATGAGGGGGACAGGACACACTGGACCACCAGGGAAACACAGACTACACATAAAAACACTGCCATGGAGTATGAAATACAGCCACAGACCTTGCCAGCCGTTGATGAAAACTGTCCGCCGGGCATACAGAGGCGACCACCCATCCACCAAGGGGAAACATTCAAGCCTCTTTAAGCTACTCGCCCGCCCATGGCTGGGCTTTTTGAGCTGCACCGCACAGGTATGCCAATCCTGGATCCATTCAATCCTGATGCGAACAGCATGTGTAGGTCCATAGAGGAGGACAAAAAAGGAACGCAGTAGCTAGTGGTGAGTACTCATTTATGGGAATGGGGTCCTATAGCATTGGAGAGGAGGCGGGGTTAACCCACGCGTAGGCTGCCATGGAGTCTGTCAGGAAAGATAAATATAGCAATAATAAAGAATTGAAAGATGCAAACTAAAGATCACTGCATTCCCTTTTCCACTCACATTTCAGGATCTCTTCCATCAGTTAAAAACACAATTTTATTTACCCTCTGTGGTCATCAATTGATCCTCCGGCTGGGGTTGCTTCTTGATCTAAATAGCTTAACTACTTGAGTTTCCATTCAATTTGCTTTCCCAAAAAATCTTTTACAAGACCTGCATACAGGTAAACAGATCCCATATTTGGCTTAAGTGTGGTATTGGCAGTTTGGATGTGTGGTACAATATATATCTTTTTGCCTTGTATTTATAGTGTTTTTTTCTTTGTCTTTTTTGTGTACTTTGTAATTTACTGTAGTGTTCTCTTAGTGCCTGATAGATACTACTCTCCTGAAGAAGCCACGATGTGTGGTGAAACATGTTGAGAAATCAATCCTTTGGTTGCACTATTTAAAGATTGTTTCAGTACATTGCATGTATACTCTTTTTATAATCATGTTTTTATTAATTTTTCAAAATAAAATGTGAAAATTGTATACAAAAAATATTGTGTCACCCTGTTTGCACCTTTAAAATCCCAATTTCTCCTTTATTGCAGTTTATGTGTCAGTTTGGAAAGTTTTTCGGCCCCAGTAAGGTGCTAAAGTCCCTGCTGTGTCAGAGCTCCGCTCAGATGCGACCTTCCAGTTTCACGCCACGTATATGCACCCCCAGCTTTTGGTGTTTAATAGGGGAGTTGAGACCCTGTGTGTTGTGTGTGATACATTTTGAAAGTGGGGGTTGGGGGGTTTGTGTTAGCCATGGATCAGAGGGAAAGGCATCTCAGAGATGTTGCGTAACCTACCTCCTCCCGGCTAGGAGAGTCTGAATGGTGTGACCATTCCATTAATAGAACCAATGCCCAGGCCTTTGATTGGAGAAAATGGATATACCCAGAGAACCTGGAATAGATGAAAGAGAAAGCAGAGAAGTAGGAAGGGAGGTAAGCGGAAAAAGAGAAGAAGACTAAGCGAGTGAAATCGATATTGTATGAATATGATATTGGCTAAAAAAATAAAGAAATAGGGGGCCCCCTGGCCCCCTCCCTCCCTCCCCAGGGTAGGAGTAGACCTGCAAGTGCCCACCTCTTTACCTGAGAGATCTGGAGTACCCTGAATCAGGGTCTCCAAGTCGTTCCTGAGAGGCAAGCTAGTTGCCTTCGGAGACTAGTGAAGGTGCACTGGGTCCACCCCAATCCTACCGCGGTGGATCCAATAAACAGTAACATTATAGGATGAATAGAACACCCTTGAAATGGTTAATATTGGAATTGTATTCCCACACCGGGATCCTCCCCCCGGGCCCACCTCCCTCCTGAGCATCCTCCTTAGGTGTACGGATGACCCCGGGTGAGACCCGACCCAAGAAGGGGAAGTAAGTAACCTCAGAGCCTGTTTCGGGACATGCCCCACTCAACTGTGTGGTTGAGATCATGGTCACCCGAGTTGCATGAGGGCCTGTAAAAGAACTGTGGGCTTTGAAGTGGGCGATTTCATAACAAGAGCATTAAAGTACATTGAAAGCTTTATGAGATAGAGAAACTTATATTACAGGAGAGTCAAATAGGCTGTCAATGAATACAATAACTATTGACCAACCGGGTCGTACGTTTGGGCCAAGTGACCGGTCTCTTCCTCCCCATCCTTCTCCCAGAAGTGGGGGGGCCCAACTTTCCCATCCTACCCATAACTGTAAGGGAGGAGGGATTAAACACTTCTAGGGCTAACAATCTGGGGAGGTAAGTACTGGGGGTAAAACCTCAGAAGGAGAGACTTGGGGAAAAGCCCAGATCACTTAGGTAGGTGAAGTCACAAACCAGAGCCCTGGTAGTGTCTCTTTGTACCTCTTGGAGTGTTGCATTAGGGATGAGCTTTGAGTTCGAGTCTAACTCATGTTCGACTCGAACATCGGCTGTTCGCAAGTTCGCCGAACAGCGAACAATTTGGGGTGTTCATGGCAAATTCGAATGCCGCGGAACACCCTTTAAAAGTCTATGGGAGAAATCAAAAGTGCTAATTTTAAAGGCTTATATTCATGGTATTGTCATAAAAAGTGTTTGGGGACCTGGGTCCTGCCCCAGGGGACATGGATCAATGCAAAAAAAAGTTTTAAAAATGGCCGTTTTTTCGGGAGCAGTGATTTTAATAATGCTTAAAGTGAAACAATAAAAGTGTAATATCCCTTTAAATTTCGTACCTGGGGGTTGTCTATAGTATACCTGTAAAGGGGCGCATGTTTCCCGTGTTTAGAACAGTCTGACAGCAAAATGACATTTCAAAGGAAAAAATGTCATTTAAAACTACTCGCGGCTATTAATGTATTGCCGGTCCGACAATACACATAGAAGTTCATTGATAAAAACGGCATGGGAATTCCCCACAGGGGAACCCCGAACCAAAATTAAAAAAAAAAATGACATGGGGATCCCCCTAAATTCCATACCAGGCTCTTCAGGTCTAGTATGGATATTAAGGGGAACCCCGGCCAAAATTAAAAAAAAAAAAATGACGTGGGGGGGTCCCCCTAAATTCCATACCAGGCCCTTCAGGTCTGGTATGGATTTTAAGGGGAACCCCGGCCAAAATAAAAAAAAATGGCGTGGGGTCCTCCTCAAAATCTATACCAGTCCCTTCAGGTCTGGTATGGATTTTAAGGGGAACCCCGCGCCAAAATAAAAAAAACGGCGTGGGGTCCCCCCAAGAATCCATACCAGACCCTTATCTGAGCACGCAACCTGGCAGGCCACAGGAAAAGAGGGGGGGATGAGAGCGCGCCCCCCCTACTGAACCGTACCAGGCCACATGCCCTCAACATTGGGAGGGTGCTTTGGGGTAGCCCCCCAAAACACCTTGTCCCCATGTTGATGAGGACAAGGGCCTCATCAGCACAACCCTGGCCGGTGGTTGTGGGGGTCTGCGGGCGGGGGGCTTATTGGAATCTGGAAGCCCCCTTTAACAAGGGGACCCCCAGATCCTGGCCCTCCCTCCTGTGTGAAATGGTAAGGGGGTACAAAAGTACCCCGACCATTTCACTAAAAAACTGTCAAAAATGTTAAAAATGACAAGAGACAGTTTTTGACAATTCCTTTATTTAAATGCTTCTTCTGTCTTCTTTCTTCTATCTTCTATCTTCCTTCAGTTTCTTCCTCCATCTTCTTCTTCTGGTTCTTCTGGTTCTTCCTCCGGTGTTCTCGTCCGGCATCTTCCTCCGCGGCGTCGGCGTCTTCTTCCCTTCTTCTCTTCGGGCCACTCCGCATCCATGATGGCATGGAGGGAGGCTCCCGCTCTTCTCTTCATCTTCGTCTCTTCATCTTCTTTTTGGGCCGCTCCGCATCCATGATGGCATGGAGGGAGGCTCCCGCTGTGTGACGCTTCTCCTCTTCTGACGGTTCTTAAATAACTGACGCGCAGTGATTTCACGGGACTTCCCTGTGTCATTCCCCATGACGCCACAGGGAAGTCCCGTCAAGTCACCGTGCGTCAGAGGGGGGGCGGGGTCACCGGGTGGCCCCGCCCCCCCATTATTTAAGAACCGTCAGAAGAGAAGAAGCATCACACAGCGGGAGCCTCCCTCCATGCCATCATGGATGCGGAGCGGCCCGAAAAGAAGATGAAGAGAAGAAGATGAAAAGAAGAAGATGAAGAGAAGAGCGGGAGCCTCCCTCCATGCCATCGTGGATGCGGAGCGGCCCGAGGAGAAGAAGGGAAGAAGACGCCGACGCCGACGCCGCAGAGGAAGATGCCGGACGAGAACACCGGAGGAAGAACCAGAAGAACCAGAAGAAGAAGATGGAGGAAGAAACTGAAGGAAGATAGAAGAAAGAAGAAGCATTTAAATAAAGGAATTGTCAAAAACTGTCTCTTGTCATTTTTAACATTTTTGACAGTTTTTTAGTGAAATGGTAGGGGTACTTTTTTTACCCCCTTACCATTTCACACAGGAGGGAGGGCCGGAATCTGGGGGTCCCCTTGTTAAAGGGGGCTTCCAGATTCCGATAAGCCCCCCACCCGCAGACCCCCACAACCACCGGCCAGGGTTGTGGGGATGAGGCCCTTGTCCTCATCAACATGGGGACAAGGTGTTTTGGGGGGCTACCCCAAAGCACCCTCCCAATGTTGAGGGCATGTGGCCTGGTACGGTTCAGGAGGGGAGGCGCTCTCACGTCCCCCCCTCTTTTCCTGTGGCCTGCCAGGTTGCGTGCTCGGATAAGGGTCTGGTATGGATTTTTAGGGGGACCCCACACTGTTTTTTTTTAAATTTTGGCGCAGGGTTCCCCTTAAAATCCATACCAGACCTGATGGGTCTGGTATAGATTTTGAGGGGGACCCCACGCCATTTTTTTTTTAAATTTTGGCATGGGTTCCCCTTAATATCCATACCAGACCTGAAGGGCCTGGTATGGAATTTAGGGGACCCCCCACGTCATTTTTAAAAAAAAATTTTGTCCGGGGTTCCCCTTAATATCCATACCAGACCTGAAGGGTCTGATATGGAATTTAGGGGGACCCCCCACGTCATTTTTTTTTTGGTTTGGGGTTCCCCTGTGGGGAATTCCCATGCCGTTTTTATCAATGAACTTCTATGTGTATTGTCGGACCGGCAATTGTCGGACCGGCAATAGCCGCAAGTAGTTTTAAATGACTATTTTTCCTTTGAAATATCATTTTGCTGTCAGACTGTTCTAAACATGGGAAACATGCGCCCCTTTACAAGCATACTATAGACACCCCCCAGGTACGAAATTTAAAGGGATATTACACTTTTATTGTTTCACTTTAAGCATTATTAAAATCACTGCTCCCGAAAAAACTGACATTTTGAAAACTTTTTTTGCATTGATCCATGTCCCCTGGGGCAGGACCCAGGTCCCCAAACACTTTTTATGACAATAACTTGCATATAAGCCTTTGAAATGAGCACTTTTAATTATTCATGTTCATGTCCCATAGACTTTAACGGTGTTCGCGTGTTCGAATGAATTTTTTGCCTGTTCGCATGTTCTGGTGCGAACCGAACAGGGGGGTGTTCGGCTCATCCCTATGTTGCATCAGCCAGGTGACTTGCAGGGGGCTTGCAGGCGGTGGTTGTTCCGCTGACGAGGAGGGTCCCTTGTTGGTTGGGATGGGGAGATGCTCCTGGGAGAGTAGGCCTAGATGTAGCAGTAGACATTCACACTGCGCAAAAGAAGAGAAGCCATATACTCTGTTGCGGTACGAGAAGTTCAGGCGAAGAGGGAAAGTCCAACTATACGATATCTCCTTCAGTATTAGGATTTGAGGTAGTGGTTTACATGATCTTTGTTTTTACACTGTGGAAGGTGAGAGGTTGGCAAATACCTGAACTGTGTGTCCTTGTATATTGAGAGCTGTGGCTCCTCTCGATTTCCTCATCACCTCCTCCTTCACTGATTAAAAATGGGGTTACCTATAATGTCCCTGGGGAGCCCGTCTGAGCGGGGGGGCTATAATGCCCTATGAGCTCTGTCAAGTTCCAGATCGGCAATGTCTGGGATGAGTCTTTTAATAAGTGCCTTAACTGCTGGCTGGACCTCTTTCACTGATTCAGGGACCCCCCTTATCCTAAAGTTGTATCGTTTCGACCTGTTCACGAGGTCGTCGATCCTTGATAGTGCAGTCTCTAGTTGGTCCTGCATGTCTTGGAGTCTGGCTGAATTTTGGTTTATTCTGGCCACAGATTGGTCTGCTTTCTTTTCTATTGCTTCAATCCTCATCCCCAATTTCTGCAAGTCTGCATGAATGGATGAAGGGATTTGGGCAGCATTTAGTGCAAGGCTTCTGGATAATATCTGTGAAAAAAGCCTGCATCATAGAAGGAAAGTCAGTGGGTGCTGGGGTGGTGTCACAGGCTTCTCCCTCACAGAAGAGTAGGTCTGTATTGGGATCCTGCATAGGGGTTGTGGGGAGTCCCCTCACCGATCTCCCTAGGAGGGATTCGGTAGAAGTTGGGCAGGGTGCCATAAACAGTGGGGAGTTTGCGGTACCTGGTGAGGATGGAGGAGCTGTGTCCTGGCCCACAATGGATCCTTCTGTGTTTCTTCTGCATGGTGTGGCTGCCATTTTGGCGTAGCTGAGCGGGCCAGTGGCCATCTGGCGGGAGAGGCTTCTTCTGGCCGATGCTGAGGACATCTGCGTGTTCCTGGAGGGCTCCCCTTCTGTTTCGTCCCGGTGTGGTGGTCGGGGGGGGTGTTCCTGCCTGCCCCCTTTTTTTTAAATTGTCAGCCGCAGTTTTTCTGACTGTGACGCTGGTGTTCCTTTTTTATTTTTTTTACAGTTTTTACATTTCTGCACCAAACACCAATTTTCATTCAATAAAGTGTATCCAATCACACATTTCTCAGCTTCTATTAACCCTTTCACTGCCAGGCCCTGTGCTCCATTTTGTACACTCAGGTGGCCAGACCATTTTTGCAATTTTTCCTTTATTTTTTATTTTTCACTTATAGCTTTCAGAATTTGTTAAAAACCCCAAAACCATATATTTACTGAAAGCACATGATAAGTAGAATAACAAGAAGGTGCTACAGATTTTTTAGACCCCGCGGTATTTGCGCAAATCTTTATCAAACCAATATATTTGCAAAAAATACACTAAATCCATTATTAGCAGATAAAAACATAGCAAATTTGACAACATTCCTACTAAATATAAAAGCTTAACCTGTGTTGAGTGAATAAATAACAAATATTTGTAGCTTTTAAATTGCGCCTATTTGCAAAATGGTGAAAATTGAACAAAAGCAAAAGTGTAAATATCCAAATTTCTCTAAAAATCTGAAGGTTTTCATTTTTCTCTTACAGCTTTCAGAATTTGTGAAAGACCCCCAAAACCATATATTTTCTGAAAGCATATGACCTCTATAATAAAAAGAAGGTGCTACTGATTTTTTAAACCCAGCAGTATTTGCGCAAAGGTTTCTCGAACCAATATATTTGCAAAAAATACACTAAAACCATTATTAGCAGATAAAAACACAGCTAATTTTACAAAATCCCTGCTAAATCCCTACTAAATATAAAAGCTTAACCTGTATGGAGTTAATAAATAACAAAAAGTTTTAATTTTTACATTGCACCTTTTTGCAAAATGGTGAAAATCGAACCTACGCAAAAATGTAAATATCCAAATTTCTCTAAAAATCTGAAGGTTTTAATTTTTCCCTTACAGCTTTCAGAATTTGTGAAAGACCCTAACAACCATATATATTCCAAAAGCATATATTCTCTAGAATAAAAAGAAGGTGCTACTGATTTTTTAGACCCCACGGTATTTTTCGCAAAGGTTTCTCGAACCAATATATTCACAAAAAAATACACTAAAAGCATTATTAGCAGATAAAAGCACTGCTAATTTTTGCAAAATTCCTGCTAAATCCCTACTTACAGCTTTCAGAATTTGAAAAGAACCCTCAAACTAAACATTTTCTAAAAGCAAATGGCTAGTAGAATAAAAAAAAGTGCTACTGATTTTTTTGCTACAGTTTACTATGCTTCAGTTATAAATGAACACAGTGAGTGATCAATACTGATCACTCACTGTGTTCTTTTAGAAAAGTGTCATTTACCAGCCCCTTTTCCTGACACCATTATTTTTTATCGCTTGAATTATTTTTCTCATTATGTGCTGGAGTGGGGCCTCATGTCTGAGTTTTACCTAAGGCCTCACAAAGCCTAGAGCCGCCTCTGCATAGCAATGATCAGTAGTGATCGCTGCATGCGCCCTCTTTTCTACCAGGGAAATCTTAGTAAACACATGTTTACTAAGCTTCCCAAGCCCCAACTTCACCCCCACCCGAACCACTCCCCCCCTGCCGCGATCTCCAGCCTGACAGATTACGGAGATCTGTGCAGGGGGAATCTGCAGGCAGAGGGAGGGAAAGGAGAGATGCCGCTCGGAGCGGCACTGGATCGGGGGTGTGGGGGCAGTTGAGGGGGGATCTGACTGGCGGGGGGATACATCTGGACCTCCCCTAAGCCCCAATGCAGCACCTGAATCCGGCAGAAGTGGAAGAGGAGGGATGCCGGCTAATGATGGTGGCTGTGGGGAGCAGGTGGAGGTGGGGGTCAGATCGGGTGGAGGGGGTAATTAGTGCTAGGTGGGGAGAAGGGGGTGAAGGGGATAGGAAAGGAGAGTGGGGGGCAGTTTTAAATTGAAGGGTGCGGCAGGGGTGGAGAGGCAGGGGACAGGGAGGCAGCTGCGTGGGGGGGGTTGGTCAGGTTAGGGGTTAATAACTCTAATTAGCGGGTTGTAATCCACTGATCAGAGTTATAAAATTGTTTAGCAGAGTCTGAACAATTCTGATATAAGCTTATGGTCATTGAAGTGACCATAAGCTTATAGGAGAGGGAGAAATGAGGTCCGTATGCCTTACTGACCTGGCCACCTGCGGGCACTTCTGTACGTCGGTACTGACCTGGCCACCTGCAGGCACTTCTGTACATCCATACATCCCACGGACCTGGCAGTGAAAGGGTTAAAGGCCAGTTCCCACCACAAAAGCGCACTCCAGATCCGTTCTAGGTGCATTTCTGCATGCACATTTTTAACGCGTTTTTGATGTGTTCTGGTGTATTTTTATGCATTTTTTATGTGTTTCCGGATGCATTCCAGGTGCTTTTTTTTCTTCTTTTTTCCTGTTTTTTTCCCCACTATACTAGGGTCCAGTGCATTTTTTATGCGTACCAGTGCGTTTTAGTGCACTTTTGATACATTTTACTGAGTTCCCGTACAGTCCAGTGCAGGATAAAATGCAGCATGTTGGAAACCATATAACCTACTTTCCATGCTTTTTTGATGCAGAACAAAAACACACTGGACTGCATGTGGTGTGAACTGGCCCTAAATTTGGGTAATACGCCCCCACCCCCCATCATGTCTGGAAGGCCAACAAGGAGAGGCAGGCATTCCCATGCCACTCTGAAGGGGCCAGCAGTGTCTGTGTCCACAGGCAAAGGTGGACCTGGTCCGTCCTCAGGCAGGGCACGTTTGTCTGTTTAGGGATGTTCCCCATGCTATCCAGCCACCGCATGCAGATGAGGTGGTAGACTGACTTACTAAACCATCTTCATTCTCCTCATCCTCTATGACCCAAGTACACTATGACATTAGTGCACAGTCCACCACAGCTGTCAGAGTGGCTTATTCTGCCTCCTTGTCCACAGTTACTCCTACCATAGCATATCCCGTGCATCATGCATGAAGGAGTCAGCTGAATTATTTGCAATGAAGATATTTGCTAGCACACCATGGATCGACAAGGTAGCATCCAAACTGATTTTTATTGCATGATCACATCACAGAGCAGTGCAACGTTTCAGAGTCACCAGGACCCCATTCGTCAGGCATCAGCACATGCCTGACGAAGGGGTCCTATGTGATGTGATCATGCCATAAAAATCCGTTTGGATGCTAGCTTGTCGATCAATGGTGTGCTGGCAAATATCTTTATTGTGACTTTCTGAACCAGTTTCCAGCTGGTTTTTGCTGCAGCACCCAAATTCTTGAGAGCTTATCCAGGAACGTGTGCAGTGGGAATATGGAGTATTAGCTGAAATACTGTATTTAAACACAACGTCAGCCACTTGCGTCTTGAGGATGCACAAACACTACTTGATTTTGATGTCGGTTCTGAGTAGAGATGGGCTGAACAGACCCCTGTTCGGTTTGCAGCAGAACTTCTGAACACCGCAAAAGTTTGGATCCGAATAACGAACATCATTAAAGTCAATGGGACCCGAATGTCAAAAATCAAAAGTGCCCATTTTGAAGGCTTATATGCAAGTAATTGGGCATACAATGGTTATAGGGGTCTGGGTCCTGCCCTAGGGGACATGCAGCAATTAAAAAAAAGTTTGTGAAAAACGTCATTTTTAAATGAGCAGTGATCTTTTGATTTTTAAAGTGAAAAATTCCTTCCAAAATAGTGCCTGGGGGGTCCCCTTAGTCTACCTATGTAGCACTAACTCATGGTGGAGCTGCTGGTTTAAGCGAGTCTGTTACCTTCACCTTTCTTCCCTTGTTTTACCGGCACCGGGTCTAGGGGTTCCGCTGAGTTTACTTCTGGACGACACACGCATCAACACTGGAGTACGTTTTCAATGCTTTATTGAACAAACAAACTTTAGGAAGTAGCAGGAAAGAGGCGGAAAAGGAAACTTTTCAGGAGAAACTCAAATATCTTCTTATAGAATCTTAGCGACAAATGTCCTAGTAGAATTCAGATAATTAGGTGGAATGAGCTCCCCTTGTGGGACTCACTCCTTGCTCGTCTGGATAGGCCTCTCTCACCGGTCTAGCAGCCAGTACGCAGCATGAATCTAAAGTCTCTTCCACAGACTCATTTGGGGGGTAAATCCGTACAATCCTCTGCCACAGGATGTATCAGATTTTCTCAACACTATGCTGTATAGTAAATTCTTTTGGATACGTCCTTCGACAGAGTCACCAGGCCCCTCTATAGACCAGCACGCTGCGTGATCTCTCCAAGACGGGTCCTCCCCTGGGATCTCTTCGGCCGCCCAGCTTCGTCACGCAGGACCGACAGCTCAGGACCATTCCTTGGAGCTCAGGACCATTCCTCGCGTTGGTAGGCCCCAGACAAGCCTCTGGACCCATGCTTAGAGGCATGGTGAGCATTTTGCAGCTCTCGTTTGTTTTTGAAAATGAAGAAAGACAAGAAAAAACTTTTTTTTTTTCTTTTTTCAATTTTCAAAACTTTGTGACAAAAAGTGAGGCTTGCAAAATACTCACTATACCTCTCAGCAAATAGCTTGGGGTGTCTACTTTCCAAAATGGGGTCATTTGGGGGGGGTTTTGTGCCACCTGGGCATTCCATGGCCTCCGAAACTGTGATAGGCAGTGAAGAGTGAAATCAAAAATTTACGCCCTTAGAAAGCCTGACGGCGGTGCTTGGTTTTCGGGGTCCCATACGCGACTAGGCTCCCAAAAAGTCTCACACATGTGGTATCCCCGTACTCAGGAGAAGCAACAGAATGTATTTTGGGGTGTAATTTCACATATTCCCATGGCATGTTTGAGCAATATATCATTTAGTGACAACTTTGTGCAAAAAAAGAAAAAAAAAAATTGTCTTTTTTCCGCAACTTGTGTCACAATATAAAATATTCCATGGACTCGACATGCCTCTCAGCAAATAGCTTGGGGTGTCTACTTTCCAAAATGGGGTCATTTGGGGGGGGTTTTGAACTGTCCTGGCATTTTATGCACAACATTTAGAAGCTTATGTCACACATCACCCACTCTTCTAACCACTTGAAGACAAAGCCCTTCTGACACTTTTTGTTTACATGAAAAAATTATTTTTTTTGCAAGAAAATTACTTTGAACCCCCAAACATTATATATTTTTTTTAAAGCAAATGCCCTACAGATTAAAATGGTGGGTGTTTCATTTTTTTTTTTCACACAGTATTTGCGCAGCGATTTTTCAAACGCATTTTTTCGGGAAAAAACACACTTTTTTAAATTTTAATGCACTAAAACACACTATATTGCCCAAATGTTTGATGAAATAAAAAAGATGATCTTAGGCCGAGTACATGGATATCAAACATGACATGCTTTAAAATTGCACACAAACGTGCAGTGGCGACAAACTAAATACATTTTTAAAAGCCTTTAAAAGCCTTTACAGGTTACCACTTTAGATTTACAGAGGAGGTTTACTGCTAAAATTACTGCCCTCGATCTGACGTTCGCGGTGACACCTCACATGCATGGTGCAATTGCTGTTTACATTTGACGCCGGACCGACGCTTGCGCTCGCCTTTGCGCGAGAGCAGGGGGGGACAGGGGTGTTTTTTTTTTTTTTTCTTTATTATTTTTTAGCTTTTTTATCTTATTTTTAAACTGTTCCTTTCATTTTTTTTTTTTTATCATTTTTATTGTTATCTCAGGGAATGTAAATATCCCCTATGATAGCAATAGGTAGTGACAGGTACTCTTTTTTGAAAAAATTGGGGTCTATTAGACCCTAGATCTCTCCTCTGCCCTCAAAGCATCTGACCACACCAAGATCGGTGTGATAAAATGCTTTCCCAATTTCCCAATGGCGCTGTTTACATCCGGCGAAATCTAAGTCATGAAATGCTCATAGCTTCTGGTTTCTTAGGCCATAGAGATGTTTGTAGCCACTCTGGTCTCTGATCAGCTCTATGGTCAGCTGGCTGAATCACCGGCTGCATTCTCAGGCTCCCTGTTGAGACAGGAGAGCCAGAGAAAAACACGGAAGATGGTGGGGGGGCATTCCTTCCCACTGCTTGTAAAAGCAGTCTAGAGGCTAATTAGCTGCTAGGATTGCTTTTACATGAAAGCCGACCGCTGGCTGAAAAGAATGATACCAAGATGATACCTAAGCCTGCAGGCTTAGGTATCATCAAAGTCGTGAATGGCGTACCTGAAGACAAAAAAATGGTTAACAATAAAACACAGTAAACGGTAAAGTATAAAAAATTGCATACCTGAAAAGCAAACATGATAAAACATAATAACAATAAAACATTACAGAATAGAATACAGTAAAAAAGAGCAGAACAATAGAGAGAGAATAGAGAGAGAGAGAACAATAAAACGACAACTATTTTTTTTTATTTTATATATATTTTTTTTTTTTTACACTTTTTTTGTAACTAACTTTTATAACTGTAACCGGTTCCAGGTTCGGGTCTCTCAAAATGCGATGGCATCTTGGGAGACCCTGTGAAAGTGTTCTTAGTCTGTGCAATGCTGTACCCTACGCTAATAGAACTAGTGAACGGTAGCGTTCAAAACATTCACCAATGCAAAGACCAGGATTGTCAGGACAGGAGGGACAATAATAGTGGGTGTCACGCCTATATCCGTGCTTGCTGCAGACATGACATCTTTTTTGGGGGGTTTGTTGGGTAGGGGTACTCGGGGGGACATAAGGAAAATGCCTCTCATGCAGCCGACTGCATTTGGTTGGGGATGTGAATGGGGGAAGTACGGGCGCTGCTGAAGTGGTGGGTTCCCAATTAGGATTGGCGAATGCAGCAGGAAGGGCACTATGGGCACAACGGGCCTGTGTTTGTCTTCTTCTTGGTGGCAGCGGGCACTACTTGTGCTTGCCACCTCACCAGCTTGAACTGCACTTATGGGACTCGCCACGTCACCAAGTGTTACTGCAGTGCTGGTTTGACTATGACCGGGGTGTACTAGGCCACTGGTGCTTGCTAGTTCACCAAAACGCTACCAAAAAAAACTGTTAGCGATCGCAGGGATCAGGCCTGACTCTGCGAATGCTGCAGTTATGCGTTTAGTGTTTTGTAAGTGACAGTGATCGATCGATACTGCACTTGGGTGGGCTGGGCTGGGCCAGGCGGAGGGGCAAAACGCAGGTGCTAGCAGGTATCTGGGCTGATCCCGCTAACACTGCGTTTTTGGGAAGCCTAAACTGCTGGGGACGCTAGTATAGATCTGATCGGATCAGATATTGATCCGTTCAGATACTATACCACTAAGGGAGGCGTACGGTGCGTGCGTGGGTGTTAGCGGTACTGGCGCTAACCTAACTCTGCCTGGGGCTGGTGCTTGCCAGTTCACCAAAACGCTACCAAAGAAACTGTTAGCGATCGCAGGGATCAGGCCTGACTCTGCGAACGCTGCAGTTATGTGTTTAGTGTTTTGTAAGTGACAGTGATCGATCGATACTGCACTTGGGTGGGCTGGGCGGAGGGGCAAAACGCAGGTGCTACCAGGTATCTGGGCTGATCCCACTAACACTGTGTTTTTGGGAACCCTAAACTGCTGGGGACGCTAGTATAGATCTGATTGGATCAGATATTGATCCGATCAGATACTATACCACTAAGGGAGGTGTACGGTTCGTGCGTGGGTGTTAGCGGTACTGGCGCTAACCTGACGCTGCCTGGGGCTGGTGCTTGCCAATTCACCAAAATACTACCAAAAAAACTGTTAGCGATCGCAGGGATCAGGCCTGACTCTGCGAATGCTGCAGTTATGCGTTTAGTGTTTTGTAAGTGACAGTGATCGATCGATACTGCACTTGGGTGGGCTGGGTTGGGCCGGGTGGTGGGGCAAAACGCAGGTGCTAGCAGGTATCTGGGCTGATCCCGCTAACACTGCGTTTTTGGGAACCCTAAACTGCTGGGGACGCTATTATAGATCTGATCGGATCAGATATTGATCCGTACAGAT
The DNA here is from genome assembly GCF_042186555.1 of Aquarana catesbeiana. Taxonomy (NCBI): domain Eukaryota; kingdom Metazoa; phylum Chordata; class Amphibia; order Anura; family Ranidae; genus Aquarana; species Aquarana catesbeiana. The sequence goes on from NC_133326.1 coordinate 590,218,139, forward strand.
ACTATACCACTAAGGGAGGCGTATGCTGCGTGCGTGGGTGTTAGCGGTACTGGCGCTAATCTGACGCTGCCTGGGGCGACGCATATCACCGCCGGGCGATCAGGGGGCTAAACCTTTATTCGGTAATAAACGGCGGGTGCCCCGACACTATAAAAAATAAACAAACTAACCAGCGTCACCTGTAACAGTTATACGGTGATCAGTGGTGAAAGGGTTAACTAGGGGGCAATCAAGGGGTTAAAACATTTTTTAGGTAGTATATGGGGGGTCCCTGTCGCTATAAAACGCTGACGGCGAACCTAAATATTTACCTCAGTAACTAGCGTCACCAGAGACACTAATACAGCGATCAGAAAAATGATCGCTTAGTGACAATGGTGACAGGGGGTGATCAAGGGGTTAAAACTTTATTAGGGGGGTTAGGGGGGTATCCTAGACCTAAAGGGGGCTAACAGTAACTGCCCTAACACAGTAACTGTCACAAACTGACACCATGCAGTAATCAGAAAAAAAAAAAGTAAATAAAAAAACTGCTTTGGTGTCAGTGTGACAGGGGGGGGAGGGGTGATCGGGGGGGGATCGGGGGGTAATTGGGGGTGTAATGTATGCCTGGCATGTTCTACTGTATGTGTGTGTTTGTGTAACTCACATTCCAGTCTTCTCTCCTCGGCGCTGGAACGGAAAATAGAGATGACATCATTTCCTTTGCTGCTGCTTAGCATAAAGCAGCAAAGGAATGATTTGATTGGCCGGCAGCAATCGCGAGGGGGGAGCCACGAACGGATGGTCTCCCCCTCATCTCTGATTGCCACTGGTAAGAAGCGGACCCCCCCGCCCACGGGAGGCAGATCACGTATATGTACGTGATTCTGCCTGCCCGTGCCACCTTGCCGACGTACATCGGCGTGAGGCGGTCCTTAAGTGGTTAATGCATACCTGTCGGCCAGGAGGGCCAGCAGGTGGCTGCAAAGAAAACCCTAGAACATGGCGTCTGTCCCATAAATACCCTCTTCCCAGAATGCAACTCGGGGGACCACCTCCACCGAGCTTGCCTCCGAGACAGAGGAGCATCTATACACTTTGACACGTTGCCTTTCCAACACTGACTAGTGGTAACAGCGACACCCACCGGTCAGCACGGAAGCACACACAATGTCAGCCAAGCTGGAACAGAGGCAAACTTCTAAACTTCCTAACGCATAATTTACTAAATTTATCTAACCTGCGGTAGATTGTAAATCTACCAGCACTACACCTATAAAGTGGCAGATCTGTACCGTGGCTAGAATCTGCTGTAGCAATAATTGCATTTGTAAAGCCAAAAAAAATAAATTTTCCCTGCAAGCTGCATTTATTTTGCTCAGCAACAGCTGGGGAGCCAGTGTGCATGATGAGGCCACAATGTAGTGCACTGGGAACAAGATTAGAGATCTTTTGGATACATTCTGGTGTCACTTTGTATAGAAGTAACGGGTACGTAAAATTTGGTCTTTGGGTGCCGGTGGCGCCTTCCTACCGTAACACTATAGAGGTACTCTTGATGAAAGCAAGAATTGGCCTTGCTGTAAAAAATTGCAATGATATGCACCTGTCAAACAGGTGCAGAAAAATTATTCTTTGGGTGTTGGGGGCACCTTCACACCATAACCCTATAGAGGTGCTCTTGATGAAGGCAAAAAAATTGCAATGATATGCACCTGTCAAACAGGTGCTGAAAAATTGGTCTCTGGGTGTTAATGGTGCCCATGAAACCTAAACCAAAAACATTGTTCCAGATGAAATGATTGAACACCCTCAAAGCTAGGCAGCCTTGAAGTCCTGCAGAGATTCCACATTCTAAAAAGACTTAATCAGTGACATCGGCATCAGGCACTTCATAGCTGGTAATCCAGGACTGATTCATTTTTATAAAAGTCAAATGGTCCACGGAGTCTGTGGACAGACGTGTTCTATGATCGGTAACGAAACCTCCTGCAGCACTGAATGTCCGTTCTGAAAGCACGCTGGATGCAGGGCAGCCCAACAACTCAATAGCATACTGGGCAAGTTCTGGCTAGTGGTCTATTCTCATGACCCAGTAAATCAGTGGCTCATCAGCTGGAAAGCTCTCCATCTCTGTTTTGGCCCCGAGGTAATTGTCCACCATGTCATGCAGACGCTGCCGATGGAATGTGGAAGCTGACAGCCCTGGGCAGTGAGGATTAAAAAAATTCTGAAATGCCTCACTGAGGTGGACGCCTTCTCCAACGCTCCTCTCTTGACCAACAGAAGACTCAAAATGACATTTTTCCACGACATTGTAACCTACTGGAGTCAAGAAAAATGTTCAATAAAATCTTCTTTAACGTGTCCTCAAGAGATTTTATCTTCCGCACTCTCTGTGGGGACAGGATAAGTTATGAGACCTTCCCCTTATAACGGTGGTCAAGGAGGGTTGCCAACCAGTAATCATCCTTCTCCTTTATGCCACGTATTCTTGGGTTCTTTCTCAGGCTTTGAAGCATGAGGTTGCCCATGCGCCTCAAATTTGCAGAGGCTTGAGAATCAGACTCCTCGGGGTCACTCAGGATGACAGAATCTGGAACTTCCTCCTCCCAGCCAAGTACTACTCCCAAGGGTCCTGGGGTTGGAAAGCCATCGCTTACAGATTGATGCATGTCTTCCTCTTCTTCGAAGCCTATGAAAGTGCCAGAATCCTCCTTCTCATCCTCCTCCCCTTGAGAGAAAAGGAAGTCCTCCTCTTCCTCCTGCTGCTCTGCCTCCAGTGCCCTGTCCATAATGCCACGCAGAGTCTGCTCCAGTAGGAACACAACAGGGATTGTGTCACTGATGCATGCACTGTCATGACTCACCATCCTTGTGGCCTCATCAAATGGTGACAATACAGTGCATGCATCTAGTTCAGCCCCGGAATATTTGGCTGCTCAAAAACCAGGCAATTTTTTTGCCATACGGCACTGCGTCGCTTTAACTGACAATTGTGCGGTCGTGCAACGCTGTACACAAACAAAATTGACGTCCTTTTTTCCCACAAATAGAGCTTTCTTTTGGTGGTATTTTATCACCTCTGTGGTTTTTATTTTTTGCGCTATAAACAAAAGAAGAGCAAGAATTTTGATAAAAACATAATGGGGGTTATTTACTAAGGGAAAATCCACTTTACACTGCAAGTGCTGTTTTAAGTGCAGATCCGAGAGGGACATGCAAGGAGAATAAAAAACAGCATTTTAGCTTGCACATGATTGGATGATAAAATCAGCAGAGCTTCAACTCATTTCAGATCTACCCTTCATATTTACAACGACTGCACTTCCAAGTGCACTTGTAGTGCAAAGTGGATTTACCTTTCGTAAATAACCCCCAATATCTTTTACTTTTTGCTATAATAAATATCCCACTTTTTTTTTAAAAAAACAAATTTTTTTCTCAGTTTAGGCCAATATGTATTCTTCGACTTTTTTTTTGGTAAAAAAAATCGCAATAAGCGTATATTAATTGGTTTGTGCAAAAGTTATAGCATCTACAAAATAGGGAATAGATTTATGGCATTTTTATTATAAATATCAGCGATCTGCGATTTTTATTGGGCCTGCGATATTGCGGCGGACAAATTGGACACTTTTGACACATTTTTTGGGACCCTTGACAATTATACAGCGATCAGTGCTATAAAAATGCACTTAGGCTCGGTTCACATAGGGGCGACTTGTCAGGCGACCTAGTCGCCTGACAAGTCGCCTCCCGTTCTGTGCTACGGAACCGTTCTAATAGGAGCGACGCAAGTCGCTCCGACTTAGAAAAAGGTTCCTGTACTACTTTGGGGGCGACTTGGGGCGACTTGCATAGACTTCTATACAGAAGTCATTTTGCAAGTCGCCTCAGAAGTCGTTTGCAGGTCGCCTCGCTGAGGCGACCTGCAAGTCGTGCCGCCCATGTGTGAACCGGCACTTACTGTATAAATGTCACTAGCAGGGAAGAGATTAACACTAGGGGGTGATCAAGGAGTTAACTGTGTTCCCTAGGTGTGTTCTAACTGTAGGGGGATGGGACTGACTAGGGGAAGAGAGAGATCTGTGATCATACTTAGTATGAACACACAATCTGTCTCCTCTCCCCTGAGAGAACTGGGATCTGTGTTTCACGAGCGATTGCAGGTGCCTAATGGTCATCACGCCCACCGGGCAAACACTGCGGGCGTGCGCACCCTTAGTAGCGAAAAGGCAAAGCGATGTAAGGTAACGTCGATTTGCCCAGCCAAGCCAACCTGTCACAGTAAAACTGTGGCAGCTGGTCCGGAAGTGGTTAATGATCAGCCATTGGCGTGGGGAAAAAAAGCCGAGGCAGCCTGAGCCTGTTGTCGTGCTATATTCACACAGGTACTCATTGACGGCCCTCTGCTGCATGTATAGCTGCTGCAGCATTGACGAAGTTGAGTTCCACCCAGTGGGCATGTCACAAATCAGGCGGTTTATGGGCAGGTGGATTTCAGGCTGTGTATGACCGCCTGAAATGGCTACAGGCTCTTCTGGCCAGCTTTAGCACATTTTGCAACCCTGGGTATGTATTTAGGAAATGCTACACCACCAAATTGAGGACATGTGCCAGGCATGACACATGTGTCAACTCTCCCTGTCTAAGGGTAGACAGGAGGTTTGAGCCATTATCGCACACCACTATTCCTGGCTACAGCTGGTGTGGTGTGAACCACCTCTGGGCCTGTCCCTGCAGAGCTGCAAGAATCTCTGCTCCGGTGTGGTACCTGTACTTTAAACACACCAGCTGAAGCACTGCATGGCACCTTTTAGCCTGACTCTGGGAATCGCCCTTTGAATGCTTAGGGGGTACCTGATGTTCATAGGACAATTCTGCAGAGGAGGGCATGGAGGTGGCAAAGGAGGAGGAGGAGGGGGTAGAGCTTACAGGTCTGGAATCATCACCACCAGCTGTATGGAGACGTGGGGGCACAACAAGCTTCAGGAGCGAGCCCTGTCCTGCATCCTTTCGAGTTGCAAGCAGCGTTACCCAGTGTGCTGTAAACAAAATATATTGTCCCTGTCCATGCTTGCTGGACCACGTGTCAGCAGTAAGGTGGATTTTACGGCTGACTGCCTTGCCCAATGATGCCAGAACATTCCCTTCCACGTGATGTTAGAGAGATGGAGTGGCCTTACGTGAAAAGTAGTAGCAACTGGGAACCTGCCATTGTGGTACAGCACATTATGCAAATTCACAGAAGGGGGAAGAATCCACCAGGCTGAAAGGCAGAAGTTGGAGAGCCAACAGCTTTGACAGGCTTGCATTCAGACGCTGGGCATGTGGGTGGCAGGGACTGTATTTTTTTTCCGCTGCAGCAGATGGGGCAGAGAAATTTGCCAGCTACAGTCTACAGCTGGTGGTGTGCTGCTGGCAGATGTGCTGCTAGGATCTGGGACACCCTGTCCTATACCATCATCACTGTCAGTGGAGGCTGCTGAGAGGTAATGACTCGGTATAGAAGGGGCAGACTGAAGTGGGTAAGGAGGAGGAGGGACAGATTTATGCCTCTTTTGTGTGGCTTTTAGGTGCATTCTCTTGCCAGTGGGCTGAGTGGTTGGACGTTAAATGCCTTGTTAAGCATGTGGTACCCAAATGGTTGGTGTTTTTGCCATGTTTGATGTGCCTGAGATACAGTTTGCAGATAGCAACAGTGCGATCTGCTGCAGATGTGCTGAAAAAGGCCCAGACAGCTGAGCTTTGGGGAGTGGGCGGTACATAACAGCTGCAAAATGTGATAGAATATGGTGGCTACTCTCTACTGTTTCTTGATGTCGGCCTCCTTGGGGTTGTGCCGCCTCACCTTCAGTTTCCTCCTCTGCTCTATCTGGCACCCAGGTCGCATCAGTTACCTCATCATCTCCATCTCCTCTATCTTCATCATTACCACTGGAGACAACTTGGCAATACGCTGCGGCTTGGGGAACATGAATGATAATTTGTCTACCAGTGTTCATCCCTCTCTCTAGGCTCATGTTCCTGTCATCCTTAACCTCAGAACCAATATCTGAATCCAGTAATGGCTGAGCAAGTGGTGCAAGTGGCTGATGCTGTGGTCAAATAACTCAGCTGACTCCTCAATGGCGGATGTTGGGTCTATAGCAGGAATAGATGTGGACAAGAGGGCAGGTTTATCCACTCTGGCAACTGCAAGGGACTGCACACTTATCTCTGCTTGTGTGACAGAAGATGAGGAGGATGAGGAAGGTTTAGTAAGCCAGTCACCACCTCCTCTGCATGCTGTGGCTGGATAGCACGGGCAAACTCACTAAACAGAGGAAATGATGCCCTGCCTGAGGACTGACCACCACGTCCACCTTTGCCTGTGGACACATTTGTTGCTGGCCCCCTTACAGTACCAAGGGAACGTTTGCCTCTCCTTGTTGTCCTCCCAGACATTATTGGAAGGGAGGGGGTGGTGCTTATAAGCAAATGTAAAGAAGAAGTTGAAATCTGTACGTAGATGTACTTCAATGTAAAGAGGTGTTTGGTGCACTTTAATTTGAGTACTCACACTCCACAGACTATAATATACTGCAATATAATGCGCCAAACGGGGACACACAGAACTATATGGCGTTAAACTGGCAGTAACGCACACAAAAGTAAATGGCGTTAAACTGGCAGTAACACACACAAAAGTAAATGGTGTTTGTGAAAGACCTAGCCGTGACAGAGGCTTCTGGAGAGTACTGAATGCAAGCCTCTTGCCTTTTGATTATGGGCCCTGGATTTTCAAGGGAACAATACTCTTTGCGAGGTGAATTAGAAATCCAGTCTGATCTGTACTAATCGGACTTGATCTTGTATATGTATATATTGTATGTTGTCTCATTCTGTTGTGGACTCTTTGCTGTGATCATTTGGGATGTGTATCTCTATGGGGGGGGGGGGGATTCCTCCAGAAGCCCCCTGCTAAGACTGTTTACTGAGGAGAAGTTTGAACACACCTGATCTGTGTGTCCATTGTCTTTGGGCAGTTTAACCCACCCTTTTTTCCAAGGGTGGGGGGAAGAATCTCTGAGTTATTTTATCTGTTGTGTCCATGTGTGATAATAAAACAGTCCATGTTAGCATCTAAGCAAGTCTTGCCTTGTTTTGTGCTTTGTGAGCGGTTGGAATATCTGATATCTATATCCAGACTGGGAGGAAGTGGTATACTGATGGAAGCACTCAAGCGGAGTGAGGGACGTTCCCTGACAGCGTTAAACTGGCAGTAACGCACAAAACTATTTGGCATTAAACTGGCAGTAATGCACACAGAACTATATGGCGTTAAACTAATAGTAATGCACACAAAACTATATGGTGTTAAACTGGCAGCAACGCACGCAGAACTATATGGCATTAAACTGGCAGTAATGCACACAGAACTATATGGCGTTAAACTGGCAGTAACGCACACAGAAGTATATGGTATTAAACTAGCAGTAATGCAATCAGACGGTGTTCAACCATCACTACACTGACGCTATCTGAACTGTCCCTACTCTAGCTATACACTAATGTAAAGATTATGGACATGGTCTCACTACACAACACTGAAACCATCTGAGCTGTCCTTACTCTACACTAATGTATGGATGAATGACATGGTCTCACTACACTACAGTGAAACTATCTGAGCTGTCCCTACTCTAGCTGCACACAATGCAAACCTGAATGATGGTCCTCCTCACTACACTCACACTATCCTTAGACTGACACTAAACTAATATTCTACACTGACAATTGAAGCAAAATAGAACAGTATAGCACACTAATAGCACTGAACAGAGCCCTGTTCTATCTTTCCCCATGCCAAAATCACACTAAAAATGGCTGCCATTGAAAGAATACTTTTATACTGTGGGGCGGGAATGAGCCATGATTGGATAAAGTCATGATGACAGTGTCCAATCATGACTCTGACAGTGCTCTGTGCCCTGACTGGCTGAAACATTCACTGCTTCAACCAATCAGGGCTTGCAATGCACTGTTCAGCGCCGCAATGCATTGTGGTCATTTCGGGGGGCCAAACAAATGGTCGAACGACCCGTTTGTTCTGCTGTTCGTCAAATGTCGAACAGCGAAAGTTCGTCCCGAACTTATGCTCGGGCTGAACCTTTCGCCCATCCCTAGTTCTGAGGTAGAGGAAGGGAGTAACATGAGCCTACAGAGAGGGGATAACACTGATAAACAACAAATTGGCAGTCATGTTCCCCCAGGCACAGCGTATTGCCAAGTTGGCTCCAGTGATGATGAGGATGGAGGGGATGATAATGATGAGGTCACTGACGCAACTTGGGTGCTAGCTAGAGCAGAGGAGGAAAGTGAGGGGGAGAAACAACCCCAATGATACAGGATGATCTCAGCTGTGTGGTCCTTTTTTAGCACATGTGCAGCCGATTACACTGTTACAATTTGCAATCTCTGTCGCAAGTAGATCAGTTGTGGCACAAACACCAGCCATTTGGGTACCACATGCTTGACAAGGCATTTAAACTCCCACCACTCAGCCCGTTGGCAAGAGCACCTGATAGCCACATACGAGGGACACAATTCCTCTCCTTCTCACTCCTCACCTTTCATGTCTACATCCACTATATCTCATGACCTGTCAGCAGCCTCCACTGACAGGAGTGATGGTATAGCAAAGAGTGTCACAGGTCCTTGCAGCACATCGGCCAGGAGCACACCACCAGCTGTAGAGTATAGCAGTTAAATTTCTCTGCCCCAACTGCTGCAGCAAAAAAAATTAAAAATACACTCTTTGCCACCCACATGCCCAGCGTCTAAATTCCAGTTTGTCCAAAATGCTGGCTTTACAACTCCTGCTTTTCCTTCTGGTGGATTCTGCCCCCTTCTGTGAATTTACAGAATGCACTGTACCACAATGACAGGTTCCCAGTAGATATTTATTTTCAAGTAAGACCATACAAGCTCTGTACCATCACATGGAAGGCAATGTTTTGGCATCGTTGGGCAAGGCAGCCATCAGCAATTTTCATATTACTGTTGACACATGGTCCAGCAAGCATGGTCAGGGCTGATATATTTCATTCACAGCACACTGGGTAACTCTGCTTGCAACTAGGAAGGGTGCAGGACAGGGCTCGGTGCTGGAGCTTGTTTTGCTGGCACGTCTCCATACAGCTGGTGGTGATTATGCAAGATCTGTCAGCTCCACCCCTCTTCCTCCTCCATGCCCTCCTCCTATGAACCACCAGTACCCCTTAAGCGTTTAAGGGACTATTTAACAAGTCAGGCTAAAAGATGCCATGCAGTGCTTTAGCTGGTCTGTCTAGAGGACAGGAGCCACACTGAAGCAGAGATTATTTCAGCTCTGCAAGGGCACGCTCAGAGGTGGTTTACACCACTGTAGCTTGAGCCAGGAATGGTGGTTTGCAATAATGGCACTAACCTTCGACAGGGACAGTTGACACATGTACCATGCCTGCCACATGTCCTCAATTTGGTGGTGCAGCATTTCTTAACCGCTTGCCGACCACCACATGTACATTTACATCGACAGAATGGCACGGACAGGAAAAGGGGTGTGCAGGTATGCCCCTTTAAATTTTCTGCCGTGTGTGTGTGACTCGATGTTCATGGGGATACCCGCGATCGTCTCACGGAGAGGAAGAATGGGGAAATGCTGATGTAAACAAGCATTTTCCCATTCTTCCTAGTGACAGGACACCGATTCCAGCTCCCTGTGATTGGGAGCGGTGATCAGTGTCATGACACACGTGATCCATCCCCCCTACAGATAGAACACATCCCTAGGACACACTTAACCCCTGCAGCGCCCCCTCCTGGTTAACCCCTTCGCTGCCAGTCACATTTACACAGTAATCAATGCATTTTTAATCGCACTGATTGCTGTATAAATGTGAATGGTCCCAAAATAGCGCCAAAAGTGTCCGATCTGTCCGCCATAATGTTGCAGTCACAATAAAAATTGCTGATCGCCACCATTACTAGTTAAAAAAAAAAAATAATAAAAATGCCATAAAACCATACCCTATTTTGTAGACGCTATAACTTATGCGCAAACCAATCAATAAACGCTTATTATGATTTTTTTTTTACCAAAAATATGTAGAATATGTATCAGCCTAAACTGAGGAATAAAAATGTTTTTTTATATATTTTTGGGGGATAGTTATTATAGCAAAAAGTAAAAAACGCAGAGGTGATCAAATACCACCAAAAAGAAAGCTCTATTTGTGGGGAAAAAGGACGTCAAGTTTGTTTGAGAGCCACGTCGCATGACAGCGCAATTGTCAGTTAAAGCGACGCAGTGCTGAATCGTAAAAAGTGCTCCGGTCTTTGGCCAGCCAAATGGTCCGGGGCTTAAGTGGTTAAACAGGTACCAAGGTTTGCAAGATCTTCTAAGGCAGGCCAGAAGAGTCTGTAGCCATTTCAGGGGGTCATACACAGCTAGTGTTCTGTTGGTTGCCTGCCCGTAAACGGCCCGATTTGTGATATGCATACCAGGTGGAACTCAACTTTGGCAATGCTGCAGCTGATGCACATGCACGAGTGCCTGTGTGAGTATGGCACAAGGACAGGTTTAGGGCAGCTTGGCTTTTTTTTCCCATGCCTATGGCTGCTGATAAAGGATGCATGCACTGTACTGTCATCATTTGAAGAGGGGGCAACAAGAATGGTGAGCCGTGACAATTCATGCATCAGTGACACAATCCCTCTTGTGTTCCTGCTGGAGCATACTCTGCATGGCATTATAGAAAGGGCACTTGAGGCAGAGCAGCAGGAGGAAGAGGATAACTTCCTTTCCTCTCAAGGCCTGCTTTATGCAGACACCATCTCCAAGAGGAGAGGGAGGAGGAGGATTCTGGCAGTTTTTGAGCCATTGAAACAGAGGAAGACATATGTCAACCCTAAGAGATGGTTTTCAGTCCACAAAAACCTTGGGAGTAGTACGTGGCTGGGAGGAGGCAGTTCCAGATACTGTAATCCTCAGTGACCTTGAGGACTCTGCTTCTTGTGCCTCTGCAGACTTGCGGTGCATGGGCTCCCTCATTCTTCAAAGCCTGCAAAAGAACCCAAGAATTTGTGGCATCAAGGACAACCATCATTATTGGTTGGCAGAAGAAAGGGAATGGGATTTTTAGGGTGCCCAAGAAAATGTAATAGTCAGATATATAAAAATAGATTGAATTTATTAATACAAAATATCTAAAAAACATCACAGTATCATCATACAATAACCATCATATGAGTAACCAGCAGTAGCTTCATGCTCTACATGTTTCACCATGCAATGGCTTCCTCAGGAGACTTCCAATAAGCACTGAATAATATGGTCACTATAGGTAAAAGACAATATGTTAGAAGATCAATATTCACTAATCATAACAAATTTAAACATATCAAAAAAATAATTAATTTTCTCGCAAATGCATTGGACCCAAGAATGCCCCCTTGTATCCCCACCTGAACTGTAAAACGTGTCCTATCTATGGAGGTCACAACCCTGATGTCTGAAGGACATTGAAAGATGCAGAGAAATCTGGTGTATCACAGAGAAGGACATACAGGCCCCAAGAAATAGAGTACTTGACCACCAAGGGGGAAAGTCTTGGAACTCATCCCACCCTCGCAGAGGGAGCACAGGATTAAATTTCTTGAGGACACCTTAAAGAAGAGTTTATGTAACACCTTTCCAGACTCTGGTAGGTTGCAGTCTCATGAAAAAGAGTTTTGAGGTTTCTATTTGTCAAAGGAGGAGCGGTGGAGAAGGGGTGGCCTCAGTGATTTATTTCAAACTATTTTTTCCCATTGTCAGTGTCTGCATCATATGGTAGAAGATTATCTAGGGGCAAAAACAGACATGGGGAGCTTTCCAGTGGACATTCTACTGGGTTTCTGGGTCATGAGTATAAACCTATTGGCCAGAACTTGCCCAGTACGCAAATGAGCTGCTGGGCTGCTCTGCATCCAGCGTGCTTTCTGATTGGGCATTCAGTGCTGCCAAAGGTTTTGAGACAGATAAAAGAGCATGTCTGTCCACAGACTCCACTGAAGGCACCAACAACACCCAAAGACCAATTTTTCCGCAGCTGATTGACAGGGGCATCACATTTAAATTTTTTACAGCAAGGCCAATTCTTGCTTTCACCAAAAGTACCTCTAGAAGGTTATGGGGTGAAGGCACCACCAACATCCAACGACCAATTTTTCCGCAACTGTTTGCCCGAGGCATCAAATTTCAATTTTTACAGCAAGGTCAATTCTTGTTTTTATCAAGAGTACCTCTATAGGGTTACAGTGTGAAGACACCACCAACACCCAAAGATCAATTTTTCTGCAAGTGTTTGATCGGGGCATCAAATTAAAATTTTTTACAGCAAGGTAAATTCTTGCTTTCATCAAAAGTACCTCTATAGGGTTATGGTGTGAAGGCACCACCAACACCCAAGACCAATTTTTCCACACCTGTTACTTCTGTCCAAAGTCTGCGAAAGAGACACCAGACTTTATCTGAAAAAAAATTGTTAATCTTGGCCTGAGTGTACTATAACTTGGCTTCTTCACATAAGGCTTGCTGACTGTGGTGCAAAACTTTGTTATTTCCATCCAAAGTCTGCCAAAGAGACACCAGAATTTATCAGAATTTATCCAAAAAATCTCTTGTTCCGAGTGCACTAAATTGTGGCCCTCCTCATACAGACTTGCACCTCATGCCATTGTTTCCAAAATATATAAGGTTTGGAGACAAAATCAATTTAAATTTTTTTTTTTTCTTTATAAATGTCAGTTTTGTTGCAGAAGGTTCTATACACAGTACAGATGCGCCATTTTACAGGCAGACCGAGGGGACCCCCAGGCACTATATTTAAAGGAATTGCTAATTTTTATTGTTTCACTTTAAGCATCATTAAAATCACTGGTCCTTTAAAAACAATCTTTTTTAAAATTTTTTTGCGATGGTACATGTCCCCCAGGACAGTACCCGGGCCCCCATATCCTTTTTATGGCCAATAACTTGCAATTTATAAGCCTTCAAAATGGGTACTTTTGATTTTTCAGATTTGGGTCCCATAGACTTCAATTGGGTTTGCGGTTAGGATCTGAACTTTTTCGATGTTCGAGAGTTCTGGCAAGAACCGAACCATGGGCTGTTCGGCCCCATCTCTACGTCTATCCTTCAACATCTGTGGCAACATTTCTGATTAATGGAACATTAGACAAAGGAACATTGGAATTCTCTGAAAACTGCAGCCCAACGTGTGGTGTATGTACACCATCAGCAACCTTGCCACACAGTTTGCAGCAGTAGCATGAACAGCTGCCATGTGGTCTTGTAGCCCCTATATTGTTGATGATGTGATTGTCATTGGATTTACATTGTTGGGCATTTTTCATTCTTTTTTTTTTTATTTGATTGGTCTATTTACTATTTATATTTTTTTCTTGTGAATGAGTAACACAGGGTACATACCCCATACTCATTCATGTGGGGGGGGGGGGGCAGACATGCTTTTTACTCATTAACAAAAAAAAGTTGAAATAGTAAATAAAACACACACATTGTTGAAAAAGTATTTAATGAAAAAAAAATGTCCCACATGGTAAATGTCAGTCATATCGTCCAACGATGTAGATCCACCATCAGTCATGAAGAACAGCACCCCAATAACCTGCTGATGCCAACACAATGAACCACATCATGATAATCTGCTTCTGCAGATACCACCACAACTGTCATCTACTTTGCTGACTGCTGAATGTAAATAAGCAAGTCAGGGAAGTTGGGCGAAATCATTGTCCCTATATAGCCTTGACTATATGGGGTCAGTGATATCTCCTGGGATGACTGACAATTTAAAAAATGGAAGATGTCATCATTTATTGGTGGTAGTTATTGCACCACTAAATTAATGACTTCTGACTTAGTTTTCATGTACCCAAGAAGTTTGAAAATCTCTTCTGAACGCTGGAACAGCTAGTTACCGACGATTAAAAATGGCAGTTTTGATACTTTTACATGCCACGTTTATGCGCATTTTGCGGCATTCATAAACATTTGCGTTTAGAAGCGTTTTTGACTGATAACAGACTTTACAGTTCAGTAGACCCTCCCAAATGCCTGCAATGCAGGAAAAAAACTGAGTTTCTCTCTCTCATGTCTAAATGCGTTTACACACTTTTACAAGCATTTGGCATTTCAAATGCCCCTGAACTTCCATCCTGAACGCAAATTTTTGCTTTAAAAAAATGCTTCTAACCTCAACTGCTTCTAAATGGCTATAAACGCATGTACACATGTACTCATAACATAACATGGAGGAGAGTTCAGGCACTGCTGAAAAAAACACCCAAATGCTCCTAAACGTCTGTTTCCCAGCTGCAGTGTCTATGAGGCCTTAAGCAGCTAGAGGTTTGAACAGACAGGCAAACAGGTCAGATTTGAACATTAGCTTGTCTGTTTGATAGACTGCAAGCAGCTTGGGTTTGGATCAATTTCATGGTCGTGGTTTACTTGAACTCAAAGCTCATGTCTTATAGCAATGCATTTCTAACATAACATGATCTCTACCATGGCTCTGTCTTAATATTGCAATTCTTCAGCTTTCCAATATAGAAGTCTCTTTAACATGGCAGTAGCCATATTAAATGTAACTAAGTTGCTTGAGTAGTACCTAGAAGAGATCAGTTCTGTGTCTATGTAGCACAGACTGCATGAATTTGCATGAATAATGGATTTCTGCATCCCCAGCAGTCGTTGGGATGTGAGATACAAAGAATTTTATGTAATCAAGCTGGACCAAAGTAAGTTTAAAAGAAAAATATGTTTTAATTATGACATGCTTAATGTCATCATAAAAAGTCATGATGTGCAAAGTCCCGTATCCTATAGCAACCAATCATATTCAATTTACCCAAGTCACATTAGTTCAGCTGTAAATTGCTGTTATACATAACTATACTTGGTGGGTTGTTACTTGCATAAAATATAGTTTGGAGCAGTATATCTTTATAACCTCAGAGACTGACGGTATTGTCAGTTTATATTTTTCAGTTTCTAAAGTGATATATACTACCAAATTCTGCGTATAAATTACCCTCCCCAACAGGTCATAAAAATTATCACACTGGGCAACATGGGAGCCCAGCTGCAGAATCAGTACACTGCTGCAATGGCATTCTTACCGTATTGTTCCATTTACCATGACCATTCCCTATTTGTCAGTGCACTGCTGTCATTGCGGTTTCATCAGCAGCAGATTTTTATCACTGTCACTGGGAGACATTCAATGACAAACTGCAGATCTCTGTGGTGTGACTCTCTTATCCTTTTCATTAATATCCATTTGCTCCAACTATGCCACTGCTTTCTTTCATCCAATATACTATCTCTCAGACTTTGTATACATATCCATGCGTTCTTGTACCTTTACTGAAACTAATTCTTTATTGTACCCTTATTGAAACGAACTAAACTAACTGATGAGCTGCAGCATACATTTTCCCATGGTTATCCATATTATGCAAAGCGAAGAGCGTAAATTGAAGAATTTAGATTTTCTTTTGTGCAGATGCAGTAAAAATGTTCAGAATGCATTAAGTGTACATGTTTGTTTACCACTTATTTCAATAGACCTGATTAAGACAAACTGATGTGCCAAAATACACACTGTGGTGTCCGTTTATGAAGCAGTGATCAGCGGTGATCCCGAGGATCACCGCTGATCACAGTCCATAAACAGTTTATGAAACAGTGATAATCGGGGGAGAACATGTTTGAACTTGTTCTCCCTCCGATTATCTCTACACACGGAGAATCCTCATTGAATGACACAGAAAGGGCCAGTTTATGAAGCGGTGATCTCACCGCTTCACTGGTGATCTGAGTCAGAATTCACACTCCCAGGTTCACCAGCTCAGAGGTGGTGAATCTGGGAGTGAAGAGGAAATCTGGGGGGATCTGAGGGGGAAGGAGGAAGATTTTTAACTTCCTTATGCCTCGTTCAGACCCCCCAACACTGTAAGCATGTCCCCCTGTCATATTTATGTGTATACATATATATACATATATACATATAATGTGTATATGTATATATATATAATGTATGTGTATATACATGTATATATAATGTGTGTGTGTGTATACATATGTATATAATGTAGGGGGACTCATTATTTTATTAACAGTAATTCACGCCGTCTGTCCGTGTATTGAGCGGTGATAATTTATCACTGCTTAATAAACTGACATCTCTGTATTTCTGGTGCTGTAATCTCGTAAAGTCTCACGAGATTCCAGTATCAGGAGCCTTTCTCCACTGTTGAAAGCATTTGTAGATCTCTTCACTCCTCCAAAGGTGAAGCGATCTACAAAGCTTCATAAACTGGCACACAGAGGAAAAAAATCTTCACTGTGAATGCCGGAGAATGAAGCAGTGAATAGATTTCACTGCTTCATAAACGGACACCTCTGCCACATAATATTACCTGTCTACATGAAATGAATGGCTTTTCACTTAACTAGATATTCCTGTGGCAGAGCATGTCACAGTTGTGAGCTGACTCAAAGGTACATAGTTACATATAGTTACATAGACCATCCAGTTTAACCTGTGATGTGTGTGTTTATATCAACATTAAATCCCACATCCCTGTATGTTGCAATCTTTAAAGTGGTAGTAAACCCCGCTTGGTCATTTTTATAATAATAATGCCCCGTACACACGGTCGGACTTTGTTCGGACATTCCGACAACAAAATCCTAGGATTTTTTCAGACGGATGTTGGCTCAAACTTGTCTTGCATACACACGGTCACACAAAGTTGTCGGAAAATCCGATCGTTCTAAACGCGGTGACGTAAAACACGTACGTCGGGACTATAAATGGGGCAGTGGCCAATAGCTTTCATCTCTTTATTTATTCTGACCATGCGTGGCACTTTGTCCGTCGGATTTGTGTACACACGATCCGAATTTCCGACAACGGATTTTGCTGTCGGAAAATTTTATATCCTGCTCTCAAACTTTGTGTGTCGGAAAATCCGATGGAAAATGTGTGATGGAGCCTACACACGGTCGGAATTTCCGACAACAAGGTCCTATCACACATTTTCCGTCGGAAAATCCGACCGTGTGTATGGGGCATAAGACTTATTTAAGGCTTATCTGTACTGTAGGTAAAACAAATATCTCATAAACGTGCACCATTTAGGAGATATTCACCCTGGATGCAGCTAGTTAAGTCACCGGAACATGCGCTTTGAAGGTCCAGCATACCTTGCCAGGACTTCAGAGCTTTGTGCTGGAACTGAGGGCTCCCACGCGGGAGTGACATCATCACGGCTCTGGCCAATGACATACCTGGAGCGCACGAACACAGAAGAAAGACTGGGGAAGATGTCAGCCCTCTCAGCAGTGACAGTACAGTGCTGGAGGACTTTCGTTCCAAGGTGAGTATTTCATAATGTGCTAGTATGCAATGCATACTAAAACAATATACCATTGCCTTGCAGGTGTTTTTTTTTTCTTAGAACAGCTGCTATTTACAACTGCTTCAAGATGCCCATCGAAAAGTTTTTTGAAACTAGTGACACTTCCTGTTGCTACCGCTGCTCGTGGAAGGGAGTTCCAAATCCTCACCACTCTGACAGTAAAGAACCCTATATGCAGTTTAAGGTTAAACCGCTTCTCCTTCAGTTTCAATAAATGGCCCCATGTCTTTTTAAACTCCCGCCCACTAAAAGGTTTTTTCCCTATGCTAGGGTCACCAGTAAAGTATTTGTATATTGCTATCATATTTCCTCTGAATCATCTCTTCTCCAGAGTGAATACGTTTAATGCTTGTAGTCTTTCCCCATAACTGAGGACCTCCAGTATTAGTTTTGTTCCCCTTCTCTGGACTCTCGCCAGTTCCAGCACATCCCTCCTGAGGACTGGTGCCCAGAACTGGACTGCATACTCAAGATGTGGCCCAACTGGAGTCTTGTAAAGTGGCAGAAGTATCATTTTATCTCTAGAGTAAATCCCCATTTTAATGCTTGCTCATATTCTGTTGGCTTTGTTTGCAGCAGCTTGGCTTACATGGCATTGTTGAGCCTGTCATCTACTAGGCTCCAAGATCTTTCTCCATCTTAGATTCCCCCGGAGGTTCTCCCCTAGTGAGTAACTTGCATTCATATTTTTAGCACCCAAATACATTACTTTTCATGTTTAAACATTAAACCTAATTTGCCATGTAGTTGCCCAACCCATTCATTTATTGAGGTCCTTCTGTAAGGTTTCCACATCCTGTTGTGAAGTTATTGCTCTGCTTAGCTTTGTATCATCAGCAAACACTGAGATTGAGCTATTTATCCCATCCTCTATATCATTTATAAATAAATTAAACAGAATTTGTCCCAGGACAGATAATTGGGGGACCTCACTTACCACATCAGCTCATTATGAGTGCTCACTATTTACAGTATCACCACCCTCTGGACACACCCCTTTAACCAGTTTTCTATCCAGGTACATACCCTATGGTCCATGCTGACAGACCTCAGTTTGTAAAGTAAACATTTATGTGGAACTGTATCAAATGCCTCTGCACACTCCAGATATACCACGTCCACAGGCCATACTTTATCTAAATGGCAGCTCATTTTCTTATAGAATGGTAATAAATTGATCTGGCAAGACTGATCTTTCATGCATCCATGCTAATTACTACTAATGATCAGCAAAATTCTTGGATATAGTCCCTTTACTCCCTTATCATCCCCACCAATAGTTTACAAACTATTGATGTAAGACTGACTGGCCTGCAGTTTCCAGGTATATGTCTCGGCCCCTTTTAAATATTGGTACCACATTGACTTTTCTTCAATCATCTGGTGCTATTCCAGTCAGTAAACTGTCCATAAAAATTAGGTTCAAAGGTCTAGCTATCACCTGACTGAGTTCCTTAAAGTTATTGTAAAGTCGTGTTTTTTTTTCTTTAAAAATAATAAAAGTTATACTAACCTGCTCTGTGCAGCGGTTTTGCACCAGGCAGCCCAGATCCTCCTCTTCTCTGGCCCCTCTTTGGCTCTCCTGGCCCCCCCCCTCCTGTCAAGTGTCTCCACAGAAAGCAGCTTGCTATGGGAGCACCCGAGCCTAACTGCAGCCCCTTGTGTCCATTCAGACACAGAGCCCTGGTTCAGCTCTGCCCCCTCTGTCCCCTGATTGGCTAACTTACTTTGATTGCAGCAGGATCAGGGGGGAGAGTCCTGAACGGCCAAGGTACTCATTGTCAGGGATACCACATACAGGCATCCAGCAGGGGTGATCAGATCAGTTGGCTGCACCTAAAGGAATCTGAACCAGGTGAGTCAGTGAAAATATATTTCTTAAGATTATGACACACTTCCAATACCAACACCAGTAAATCATAAAAAAGCAAGTGGAAAGGGCAAAACAGGACAGGGACAAGAGACAAGGGGAACAGGAAGCAAGGAACTGGGAGCAGGAAGCCAGTTAGTGGAAGCAGGTTCCAGGGCACAGGTCTCTGGATCAGGATACAGGAACAGGATCACAAATGGATCGGATTTAGGCAGGAACATGGTTTGCAGGGAAAATACTGAAGCACTGGACCTCAGTGAAAGGCGGGCTTATATACCCCCCAGTAGTCCATATCAGGTGCAGCCTAATTCCCTATTAGGGATGAGCTTCAAGTTCGAGTCGAACCCATGTCCGATTTGAACATCGCATGTTCAACTGTTTGTCAAATTTTGAACGTTATGGGCCATTCGCAAATTCGAGTGGTGCGTCACGGCTCATAATTCACTGCGGCATCGCAGTGCATTGCTGGCTGATGATTCACAGCACCATATGTACAGAGAGCCGTAATTGGCCAAAGGCAGGGTGGCTTTGGCCAATTATGGCTCAGGGGGTTTAGTACATGCCCCACCTGCATGGCAGCCTTGTGTAGTGTCTTGCGGCGGCAGCGGAGAGATAGACAGCGAGACAGTGTCATTTGATTTAAGTTAGATAGAGTAGGCAGGCGAGTCAGTTAGCTGCACTTACAGTGTATTGTGTATATATATATATGCATCCTAGGTGTTGTGTATATATATATATATATATATATATATATATATATATATATATATATATATATATATATATATATATATATATATATATATATATTGCTTGGGGCAAGGCTTCAGAGCATAAATGTGGACTGGAGAAAACTGCTTTTGCAGCTTTCTCCAGATTTTGAGATCCACCAGCATATTGACTGGTCAGGTGTGTGTTGGGCTATTTGTAGACACCTGACCATAGTTCTGGGCTCCACCCTCCCGAGGAGTCCAGGCAAGCAAGGGAGAAGTGCGCATGTCTGCACAGGTCTGTCAGAGTAGACAGAGGGTCCAAGCCTGTGGGCTGGAAAAGGAAGCTGAAAAAGAGTGCTGAGGTACTGGGTGCACAGGAACTCTGTTATAGAGCCGAGAGGGCTGAAGCATAAGTCTGAGCAGCAGTGCTGCTAAAGAGAGCCAGGTGGCTTGGTATTTTTGATTGAACTTACATTGTTGCTGTGGAAAGCTGAAACCCCTGTGTGGGCAACTCTTCTGTTATCGGACATTTTCTTTCTTTAATAAAAGTGGGCCTACAAGCCCTTAAAACTGCATATCTGGCGTGGACTCAGCTCACTTGTAAGCTCTACCTTTAAGCTAAACCAACCCCCGATGTTACAAGTGGTGTTCGAATGCGGGCAACATACGGTGAAATCCGGGTCCTTGCTCCACAGTGAGTTCAAGTCAGTAACTATTGGCTGTGTGTGGAAGTGCAGCCAGGCAAAAGGTATTGCGTGTTGCAGGTGGTGTACCTGTGAATGAAAAGTCAAATTTTTTTTTTTTTTCTCTGCTATGAACTGTGTTTGTGTGCATGAGACAGCACAATCTGTGTGTGCACTGTGCAGGTGAGGAAAGCTTGCATGAAGTGAAAAGCAACTTGCTTTAAAGTGACAGTGCTTCATTTTTTTGCTGGAGGCCACAAAAGTTCAGTGGAGTGACTGCGAATATGGAAAGTCCACCAGTGTTTGAATCGGCTGTGGACTGGTGCAAGCGGCACCTGGCAGCGCTGAACCAAGCTACAGAGGAAAGAAAGCCAACCCTCAGTGTAAGGGGAGAGCGGCTGGATGTTCATAACTGGAAGAGGGGTGTTGTTGCCCCTGGCAACGCTCGTGCATGTATGCCAGTACGCTGTTTGCGGTGCAGCGAGTGGGGGCATGCTGTCTCCAAGTGCCCTTTGTCACAGCTTCCAGTACAAAGTGACATGGCCAGACAAAGGTCTGCAACAGTGTTTGGGAAGCCGATACATCATGTTGGAGAGAGCCAGCAAAGTTCTGCTGGGAGAGTGCGATCTCCCATGGCGACGAGAGTGAAAGTGGTGCCGGACAGGAGGAGCTGCAGAGGAGATTTGGCTCAGCGTCCTCGCAAAGAGGCTTGTGCGTTCCAGCCAGCTGGGAATCACCAGAAGAGAAGCGCTCTGGGAAAAAATCGTCCAGTACCATGCCTGGAATGTGGCCAGCTGGGGCGTGGCATGTTTTCTTGTCCTAGGTTCTGGAATTCAGCTGGAGATAATATTGCTGAGAAAAAGTCTTTATCTGCGGGCCCAGATTCCTGTGAAAATATGTTTGCAGTCACCCCTAGCAACAAGAAGGAGTTTCCTGTTGTGTCGGCAGGTGGTGCTAAACAGTGGGAGATGCCTGCTGTAGTTTCATCCCGTGGCCACCAGGGGGAGTTGGCCAGTAAAAGTACAGCAGAGGATTGGTTCATAAGACAACGTACTCAAATGAAGATGGTGACCCCAACTACTGCGGTGGGTAAGACTAACTTTAATGAAGTGATGGCTGGAACTGCTGATTTCCGGTATAAAAGGACTGGTTACAAGACTGTCCCTGATGATTTGAGAGTGACCCTAGTTAGTGGGGCCACTGAATGTGTTCTTGAGGGTGACTTGTCCCTGTGCAGTACCCTGTGCAGTGGGGAGGCAGGGGTTAAAGTCAAACCTGCACCTGTGTGTGCATCTCAAGAGGAAACTAGTGATGTGTCTAATGTCTGCCAGTCTCAAGTTGGCGGTGGGCTAGGGCAGCCTGCAAAAGGTACAAATGCTGTCAATGTTGATGATTATGGAAAATGTATTGCTGTTGGGAAACCCCCAGGTTCTTGCAGAGCAAAAGCTGTAGTTAAAAATGAGTCCAAAATGTCTGAGGTTTCACCTTCTAACAGCCCGATGGGAAGCATTTCTGCGGCTATGGTCCAGGGTGGTGCTGGTCAGTTGTCGGTGAAGGGCGCGTATACTGCACCGGTGGACAAACCACGTGAGATGGAAGGGCCGAGCATGGACCAGAAAACAGCAGAAATCCTGACCGGGGCTCAGACAGAGGTGGTTAAAGAGACTGGGGTCACCAGTCCAATAATAGGTTTATGCGACAAACCTGATATGGTCCCTGAGACAGGGAAATGGGTAAAAAGTGCAATAAGGTTGGTACGCGGATCAGACGAGAGCTCGCCTGTTCCGGTTTTGGATAGAAATCCAGGTGGTAGTAAAGGTCAAGTGGTAGGACAGCTGTCTGCAGAGTGGGTGAACCCAGAGGAGGTGACATCCTGTGAGGTTCCCGTGGGTGATGGCGGCCCTCCGGTATGTGTGCCCTCTGCAGACTCTGCCCTAGCAAATGCTGAAAAAAAAGGCATTGGTGACATGTGCAACATTGAGAGGTGTAATGTTGGTTTGAAAATGTCTGTCAATGATGAACCAAGTAATGTGTTAGTGGTACATTATAATGTGGTGTCCAAAAGGTACAGGTAAACCTGGTAAACAATTAGTGACTGCTGAGTCAGGTACCAGAAATAAGAGGAGGGGTCCCGTTATAAACACCATAGAAATAGGCCCTCTACAGTCTCAGAACAGTAATGCTGAGAGAGGTTTTGGGAAACCAGGAAACTTGAAGCGTGGAGGCAAAAGAGTTGGTAAACCCAAGAGACCTATTGTGATGGGGAAAACGGGTACCAGTGAGGGAAAAGGTGGTTACTCATCAGGTGTAGTGTCTGGAGCAGGTTCTCTTCAGAATCAGGAAACTGAGTTGGAAGGAAGTAGCAGGAAAGGCAGGGGGCCAACAGAAAAGAAATGTGAGCTCAGGAACCCCAAGGACAGAGGAAGTAGGCTGAGTATAGGGAAATGTAGGACCCTGTTAAGATCCAGGGTGGGACGTACCTGGAAGCGCACCCGAAAAAAAGGTTGGGCCTACGTGGCTGACAGCCAGGACAGAGGTGTCCCAACCATGACGGGTGCTGGTGTTCCTCCCTCCGGATCGAAACAAAGGGGGGGGATATGTAATAGTGAGAGTCCCTGTCACTATGAAAATGGGGTTAAAGTGGACATAGGGTATGCACATTTGCTTGGGGCAAGGCTTCAGAGCATAAATGTGGACTGGAGAAAACTGCTTTTGCAGCTTTCTCCAGATTTTGAGATCCACCAGCATATTGACTGGTCAGGTGTGTGTTGGGCTATTTGTAGACACCTGACCATAGTTCTGGGCTCCACCCTCCCGAGGAGTCCAGGCAAGCAAGGGAGAAATGTGCATGTTTGCACAGGTCTGTCAGAGTAGACAGAGGGTCCAAGCCTGTGGGCTGGAAAAGGAAGCTGAAAAAGAGTGCTGAGGTACTGGGTGCACAGGAACTCTGTTATAGAGCCGAGAGGGCTGAAGCATAAGTCTGAGCAGCAGTGCTGCTAAGGAGAGCCAGGTGGCTTGGTATTTTTGATTGAACTTACATTATTGCTGTGGAAAGCTGAAACCCCTGTGTGGGCAACTCTTCTGTTATCGGACATTTTCTTTCTTTAATAAAAGTGGGCCTACAAGCCCTTAAAACTGCATATCTGGCGTGGACTCAGCTCACTGGTAAGCTCTACCTTTAAGCTAAACCAACCCCCGATGTTACTATATATATATATATATACATACATACATACATACATACATACACACACACACACACACACACACACACACACACACACTGTCTTCAGTTTAGCTAGATCCGTTCCTGTTATTCTCTTCCTACTGACAGGCAGGCAGGTGTTTTTACAGTATTTACAGCTACCTGAAGAAAATTGCTGGTGTTGTTCTGATCCTATTAGTCCTATTAGCTACAGTATTTACAGTTAGTGTAGTGTGTCCTCTGCACAGTGTGCACCTAAAGCTACCTGAGGAAAATTGGTGGTGTTCTTCTGATCCTATTAGTACCACAGGCAGGCAGCTGCAGTATTTACAGTTAGTGTAGTGGGTCCTCTGCACAGTGTGCACCTTAAGCTACCTGAAGACAATTGCTGTTACATAGTTACATAGTAGGTGAGGTTGAAAAAAGACACAAGTCCATCAAGTCCAACCTATGTGTGTGATTATGTGTCAGGATTACATTACATATCCCTGTATATTGCGGTCATTCAGGTGATTAGCTAATAGTTTCTTGAAGCTATCAATGCTCCCCGCTGAGACCACCGCCTGTGGAAGGGAATTCCACATCCTTGCCGCTCTTACAGTAAAGAACCCTCTACGTAGTTTAAAGCGGGATTCCACTGTCTCTGAGTTTTTTTTTTTTTTGGCACAATGACAACTATTAAGATATAAGAATAAGTAACTCACGTATTCCAATTCTAAAGACCTTTGCTGTCCGTTTTCTCCATAAATATAAACTTATATCCTAGGATCATGACGGTATTCATCTTGCCTGTGGGCATGTGAAGCCCACAGGCATGCTCTTCCGGGATACGGTGCTGCGTTCTATTCAGGATCCCGCGCATGCGCAGTAGAGAGAAATCAGAGCGCCGTCAACGGCTCCGGTTGCCATCACAACGAGCGGCGTCGTAGGAAGTCCCGCCCCGTTGTGATGGCAACGTAGATAATCAAAAAATAAAGGAGGATAAATGAGCGAGACAGAGGAGAGAGCGGCGCTGGAGTTAGAGGAAAGGTGAGTATAACAATCTCTTTTCTAATCCTGCTAACATCGGATTTTATAATTTGCATTCTCTTTGGGCACAAACATTTATATTAAAACAAATATCTGCCTTCTGTTATTTAATTTTTTTAGCACAAATAGATAGAGATATATATATATATATATATATATATATAGATAGATAGATAGATAGATAGATAGATAGATAGATAGATATCTACATATATATATATTATAGAGATAGATAGATAGATATAGATATATATATATATACGATAGAGAGATTGTGTGCTCGAAAAAGTTAGACAGAGTATATTATTTTTACATAGTGGTTTTTTTTTTTTTTTTTTTTTTTAAAGGCTCTTGACTTTGGTGAAAACAATGTTATCTTTATCTTTTATTGTCAACCAAATGCTTATCTCTGCTGTCTTAGCAAACTGACAGACTATAAGTTTTGTAAAAGCAGGGGGATTGACTTATTATCCAAATAGTGATATGTATGTACAAACATCTCCTCCACAAGATTTATGGCCATTGGAACAGTGAAGTGAGTTTATTAAAGAATAGAGATGTGTTTTTTTTTATATATAAATGTATTTAAATAAGATCATAAATAAGACATATATATATATATATATATATATATATATATATATATCTATCTCTTTAGATAGATAGATATATCAAAATATAGATAGATAGATATAGATATAGAATCTAAAGATATCTATCTATCTATCTATCTATCTATCTATCTATCTATCTATCTATCTATCTATCTAGTGTGTGTTTTATTTATTATCTTATATAATTAAATTTAGATATAAACACATTTCTGTTCATTAATAAACTCACCTCATTGTATTTATGGTTTTAATCTTGTGGTGCCCAAACCAATTTTTTTTTTTATACTCCAGCTAATGCTATCTTATCTGTGTTGACCAAACAATGGATGAAGATAATGACTAGTCTTGGAGGTTTCTTTATCATGTTGGAATACTGCCCTGCAGGCCCAGTCTATCAAGGGAGGGGATCCAGCTCTCCTTCATTTGTCATTTTATCTGTTGGTATTCATAGCTCCCCAGACACATCCACACTCATACAACACCAGTCCCACCATGCTTGATAGTAATACTGACAGAGTTTATTTTAGACTTATCACCTGTTTACCACTATACACGTTCGATACCATCTGAAAATAATCCGTTCATCACAGTCTATTCCTAAAAATTTAAAATTAAACACAGATCCAATTACTTTGTCTGATTTTTTTACAGCATATATATATATATTACTATTAATTATAATTTAATTCTAAATAATGAATTTTATCCCTTTTTGCTTTTTCAGAACAAAGAGTAAATACTCAATACTGATCTATTTCTTATCTATTTAGAAATGGTAAGTGAAATTGCCAATTTCTAAATTTTAACTATATATTATTTCTTAGTGTTGCAAATGCTAACAGCATATTTTTGTTCAATATTATTCTTAGGACAACAATCCAGGATCTGGAGTAGATTTATCCCAAAATTACAGTCTCTTGAGTCAAGAGGAAAGAGTAAGTTATATCGCTATTACTTTGAACTAGTCTCATATCTTAGCTTTTCACAAAGTAAAATAAAGTATATAGATTGTTATGATATATATGCATATCAGAGATATATATATATATATATATATATATATTTTTTATATTTCAATTTAGATCTTTAAAAAAAATCGTTAATTTTTTATTTACAGATCTCACTTTGTCTGCATAATATGTAACATGTTATAAACATTTATGATTTATAAAAATTAAAATAAAATCCTATTTTTTTTTTTTTTTTTTATAGCGTAATATGTTAATACAACAATTATTAGCCAGGTACCCGCCACCAGACATTGATCGTGCATTTCCAAGAAATCCAACGGTTCCCTCTTCCACTATTGTTGCTTCTACCTCTGAATCACAAGAGACTTCCGATGACCGAATTGGCAAAACAGACTGGTGTCAGTGTGAGTGCTGTATAGCAATGCCAACACAAGTGGAATTGGTGTGTTGCAGAGAGATAGAAGAGGTCCAAGGATGCATCCCCGAAGGAAAAAAATGTATAATTGAAGCAGACATGTTCCGCTCTCAAATAGCAACAGAGGAACACGTAAGACTAATGTTTACGATGTTGCATTTAGAAGGGCTACCAGTTGTGGATGCCGACAACAACCGGTAAGTACCGTAACATCCAATAGAATATATTGATAATATTGTTCTTAATAATAATAGTGACTGTGTGAATTTTATCGTCTTATACACAAATCTGTTTTTATTAATTTTCATTTTTTTTTTTTTTGCAGGAGATTAAGGAAGACCGCCTATCGTGCATTCATAGCATGGATATACGGTTTTTTAGGGAAGGGTAACAGAAGGGTTATCCCAGCATGCGCAGTTAAAGTTGTGCGTCAGATATTCCCCGATCCTAATGGCACATACGTAGGATTTCTATACTCAGACGACTATGATGCATCAGAAATGGCATTTCATTAAATTTTTATTTTAATCTATAATTTTTTACATACTTTATAATTGAATGTTTATTGTAATATTTGTTTAAATTTTTTTGTTTTTTAATAATTATTATCTTAACAATAAAAACAATTTGTTTTACTAAAACTAATGTTTCGTTTATTTGGAGATGATTTTTTTTTGGATTAAAAATAATAAAATTCTTGTATTATTTTAAAAAATTCACAAAACAAATCTATTTTATTAACATCATTTTATTTTACATAATTTAACAAACAAAAAAGCATTTCAGATAAACTAAATCACACCAATCACTATCTCTTAAAATAATATAAAATACTTCTTAAAATAATTTAAAAAAAAATAAAATTTTTATTAACATAATACAACTAGAAAGAAATGTAATGCTTCATTTTGCAGCAGTTGGAAAGCGTGTCATATGTTCTCTCACTGCAACACTAGTTTCCGGCCTTTCAACTGGTGCAATGTTTTTAGGCATATCAATATTTTTTGATATCCACGAACTTGTTATGGTCCCCTCTATAATGGAAATCATATTTGACAGCATTATGTACGTATGTTCATCATTCATTTTTTCGAATACATTACGCACTATCCATTTTTTCCTACCCTTGGGAAACTCTAAATTTTTCCTTTCAACAAAAATCTCATCACCACTGGGATCCTTTTTTTTTTGTCAGAGCAGGTTTACGTATCACATTATGATTGTGGCATAATGCCGCCAATTTAGTTCTGGCATCCATAGAATCAATTCGATAATGTATTCTTTTAGGACGATATTTTAGAATCATACTGTGATACGTTTCAATGACACCGGTCTGACAAAAAAATGTGAGATGTTTCATGTCCTTTCTTATTTGTGCATCCAAAACAATTGTGGATAACGCATGAAATGCAGGTGTCTGTTGGCTTAACCAGGGAACAGTCGGAGAATGCACATCGATCTCATCGTGCAAGCATTTGTGTTCTGTATCTCCAATTTTCCATACATGGACATTTACTACATGATGTAGTAGAGATTCCCAAAGAAATTTAAAACGCTCCTCATTTCCTTCACAAGCTCTACTAGACCAATAGAAATGGTTCAGTATGGGTCCAATCCACGGCAAAATTGGACGATAAATTTTTTTTTTTTAAATTTGCGTCAATTTTCTTTTCAAATTTTTTACGTAATGCCAAATGTTAAATTGATGATTAATATTTTGGTATTTTTCATTTGTTAATAGTTTACGTATGCCAGTGTGTCGATCTGTTCCCACAAATTGAACATCTAATTTTTTACCAATTATACGATCTAAACTTTTTTCAAATCCAAATTTCTCCATTGAAACAGATGAAGTTGTTTGAGACACCTGCACCAACTCGTAATCCACAATTTTTTTGGAAAAGAGATTCATGAAGGTGTATGTTAAGTATTTGGCTGAAAAACCTGGGCTGTCACATTGTCCGTCCCCAACAAGAAACAATGGTTTGTCTTTTAATTCATTAATTACACTGACATTGTTTTTTTGCCAACTGTAGTCTATGGATTTAAATATGTATTTGTTTTGCGCCATGTTATAAGAGGATTTGCCAAATATCTGAATTCCGCAAAATTCAAAAATTTCACAGACTTTGGTATAGCTACCTCCACTAACACAGATGGATCCAGCCAGCAAAATGTTACCAGCAGGATACTGTTTGATTTTGGGCTGGCTTTCCCATAGTTTCATTCGATGTTCTGCATAACATGTCGAAAAGACAGATACCATTGTTCCTATAATTTTTTTTTCTATTTTTTTTAATTTTTGAAAAACATTCTTCATCAGGACATCTCATTCGATATAGTAATTGATCAAGATTGCTTTCAAAAATAATAAATTTTTTTTCCTTAACCAAATTAAGTGGATATATCAGAGTGTTTTGTGGTTGTGTGTCTTCAACACTCTCACAGAAACTGATGTCACTAATGTCACCTTTCTGTGGTGTGTCACAATCCGACAGGTGGAAACTAGGGTCATAATAATATGACAATTTTCTTTTAGATGTGCTTTCTGGACTATCATCCTCAGTCATAAAACGTGACCTCTTCTTTGTCATTTCCAAATTTGGTGTCACGCTAGGTGAGAGTGATAGTGCCATACGGGATTGTGGTTCTGATGTTCTTTCATGACGTAGTGGAGTTGACCCATCAAGAGGTATCAATAAAACTTCATCCAACTTGCAGTATGAATGGTCCAAACTTGTCACTCTTTGACTTGCTATTTTGCAATAACTGTCTTCTGACTCAGACAGAGAGGGGAGAGAGAGAGGGGGAGAGAGAGAGAGAGGGGGGGGGGAGAGAGAGAGGGGGAGAGAGAGGGAAAGAGAGAGAGAGAGCGCGAGAAAAAGAGACAGGGAAAGAGAGAGACAGACAGAGAGAGAGAGAGAGAGAGGGGGTAGAGAAAGAGAGGTAGAAAGAGAAAGAGGGAGAGAGAGAAAGAGGGAGAGTGAGAGAGGGGGAGAGGGAGAAAGAGAGAGAAATAGACTGTGAAAATGAGAAAGAGACGGGGATGGAGAAAGAGAGAGAGAGAGGGCGAGAGAGAGAAAAAGAGAGGGAGAGGGGTGGGGGAAAGAGAGAGAGAGAGAGAAATTAGAGAAAAAAGGAACATGGAAAATGACAAAGAGAGGGAGGGGGATGGGGAGAGAGAGAGAGAGGTGGGAGGTAGAGCGAGAGAAAGAGGGGGGTAGAGATAGAGAGAAAGGGGGGGGGTAGAGAGAGGTAGAGAAAGAGAGATAGAAAGAGAAAAAGAGGTGAGAAAGTAGAAAATAAAAGAGACAGACAGACAATAAAATACAATTCAAAACATAAAAATCTTTAAATACAAATCACAATTTTTAGGGTTTTTACAAAAATGCAAACCCATTGTCGGAGAGGGAGAGAGAGAGAGAGAGAGAGAGAGAGAGAGAGAGAGAGAGAGAGAGAGGGAGAGAGAGATGGAAAGAGAGAGATGGAAAGAGAGAGAGAGAGAGAGAGAGAGAGAGAGATGGAAAGAGAGAGAGAGAGATGGAAAAGAGAGAGAGAAATGAAGGAACAGTGTAAGGGAGGGAGAGAGGTAAAACTGAAGAACATAGTAAGGAGGAGGGATAGATTACATTAAAAAAAAAACATGATAACATTTATTTTTTACATCAAGTTCAATTTTGGCATGGTTTTGAAAAATCAAATCCACTTGTCTTTTCAATCTATGGAAAAAAATATAGACACATAAATTAATGACAATAAAAGAAAGAAATTTTACAGATACATGTTGATCAAATAGTAATAAAAATGTGTATATGTATGTATATATATATATATATATATATATATATATATATATATATATATATATATATAAAAATTTTTTTGTAAATGCTTCATAGTTGAGATATATATAGAGCTATATAGACATATATATATATATATGGACATACATATATATATATATATATATATATATATATATATAGAGCTATATAGACACATTATATATATATATATATATATAGATAATTTGAAAATAATTATAAATTTAATACATTACCTGTAATAAACTCAAAGGATCCGCTACCCGAGATGTCCGATACAAGATCTTCAATATCTCTTTTTTCTTAAAAAAAAAAATTAACGTTAGTACCTCACTTAATTCCTTATTGTGATAAATAAAAATTATATACATTTAATTTAATATAAAAGTAACATTTAATTAAAAAAAAAAACATATAATAAATTTTTATATTTTACATACCTTGAAATGTTATGCAGCTAGCGTTGATGTATATTAAATTTCTTCTTTACGCTTAACGTTCAATCAAAATATACAATCTAAGGAAACAAAATAAAAATTAAATAGATACTATAATGTCAGATTTATCAGAAAATAACAGAATTAAAATCTTATTCTAATAAAATAAAATTCATATACAGCAGTAACATATAAATGATTGAAACTTTTTTTAATTAAATAAACTAACATAAAAATGTAAATATAACAAAAAAAATATCCAAGTTAGAAAAATTATATTCTATAAAAAAGTTCGGTGTAAAAAAAATAGTCATATATACATAATTTTTATAATTTAGCGTTTAATAAAAAAAAAAAATTTAAAGAAAAATAATTAGTGAATATTACAAAATGTAATAATAAAAAAATCAGACTACACACTAATCGCAGATTATTACAAATATCCAATTAAAAAAAAAATAAAGGAAAATATACTGTTTAAAACTTACATGTGCTGCGATTATTAACATAAACAAAAAACATTACTAACACGTTCAAATGCTGGAATACTAAATAAAATACACTTAGCAGTTTACATTTCATTACTAAAAATACAATTATTCTAACATTACTGAGACTCACCTTTTTCTGGTAGTATATGAAGGTTTAACTTCCAATTTCTGCAGCCTGTCCTCCGATTGTCCTTCTCACACGTGTGTTCAGGTAATACTGACCATGTATACTGGGCAGTATTACCTGTTTTCCCTCGATTACAATGGCGGTTTTGGAACCGCCCTACGAACGTGCCTGTCGTAATGACGTCACTCCCACTATGGAAGTCTCTCGATAACTCTTGCAACAGGCGGCCGCACTGACTCCTGGGAACAATGACACAAGCTCCCAGGAGCCAGTGCGGCTTACAGGAAGTGAGTCATTAGCCGCTCCAGACACGCCCCTAACCGCAGCCTGTGCTTCCTGCAGAAAACAAAGACAGCTGGAAGAACAAAGGTAAAGGCTGTAAAAAAAAAAAAAAGTGCCGTTTTGTCATTAGGACATTGCGGTAATCAGCTGCAGTTAGTGTAGGAAAATCGGGTGGAGCTCTGCTTTAAGGTTAAACCTCTTTTCTTCTAATTGTAATGAGTGGCCACAAGTCTTTTTAAACTCTCTTCTGTGAAAAAGTTTTATCCCTATTGTGGGGTCCCCAGTACAGTATTTGTAAATTGAAATCATATCCCCTCTCAAGCGTCTCTTCTCCAGAGAGAATAAGTTCAGTGCTCGCAACCTTTCCTCATAACTAAGATCCTCCAGACCCTTTATTAGCTTTGTTGCCCTTCTTTGTACTCGCTCCATTTCCAGTACGTCCCTCCTGAGGACTGGTGCCCAGAACTGGACAGCATACTCCAGGTGCGGCCGGACCAGAGTCTTGTAGAGCGGGAGAATTATCGTTTTATCTCTGGAGTTGATGCCCCTTTTAATGCATGCCAATATTCTGTTTGCTTTATTAGCAGTAGCTTGGCATTGCATGCCATTGCTGAGCCTATCATCTACTAGGACCCCCAGGTCCTTTTCCATCCTTCCATCCTGTTGTTCTGATCCTATTAATACCACAGCAGGCAGCTGCAGTATTTACAGTTAGTGTAGTGCGTCCTCTGCACAGTTTGCACCTAAAGATACCTGAAGATAATTGCTGTTGTTCTGATCCTATTAGTACCACAGGCAAGCAGCTGCAGTATTTACAGTTAGTGTACTGCGTTTAGGCTAAGCTCTCATGCCTAACTTATAATGCATATATTAGCGGAGTGTGGGTCACAAAAATAAAAATTAAAAAAAAGGATCGTGTAAGAAAGATACCTTTATAGATACTCTCTAAGTGTGTGAGTTAAAACTTAAAGTGAATGAGTGTTGAGGGGGTAGTAGCTGAGAAGGTTAGGATGCAGCTCCACTATAGGAGTAATGGGATGCACACCCACCCTTACCCATCCAACCCAAAACTGGATTTATACCTACGTAAATCAATTCAATAACGTAAATAAAAAAAACATAAATAAAAAACGTGAATAATCCAAAAGCACAGAGCTCTCCAACCCTGATGTGAACACTATTAATACGTGCACACTCTAATTTGATGTGCAAAAAGAGTCCACAACAGTTGCATACTATAAGTGAGTGTCCAATGTGTGGTCCAAGTCCTTGGACAAACGTGAAAACATAAAAACAATATGTGAACAAAGAAATGTGATCCGAAATTCCAAAGGATCAGGTGACTTCGGTGCACAGCAGGTATGGTGACTTGGTGCTCCCCCAATGGCCTTTGAGAACGTCCAGTGACAAAATGCGTAAGGCAGAGCCACACTCTTACGTCACACCCGGAAGTATCCAGCTTGGAACGCAGATGGTACGCACGCCACGGACTGGCTTCCTGTACACTGTTCCTGTATTTCCTCTCTCAGCTTACTATCGCTATTTAGCGATTATGCTTTTTATATATTTAATTTTTAAATACATCCTTTTACTACACTATGGAAGCCCCTTGTTTTTTTCCATGAGGACTGTGCAGCTTGCTGCTGTGGTGAAGGAATCTAACAAGCCCTAATTGGAGCACACTCCGCAGTCCCATTGAACAGGAGAACAGGATGCCGGAGGTACAGATGATGTAACACGGCTACCCGGGAGGAGATCCGGATACAGCTGCCCACTCTATGCCTATTACCCCGGCAGGGGTAACTACATTCGGTGAGTGGGGACCCATTAGGGGAGCACCAAGTCACCTAATCCTTTGGAATTTCGGATTACATTTCTTTGTTCACATAATGTTTTTATGTTTTCACATTTGTCCAAGAACTTGGACCACACATTGGACACTCACTTATAGTATGCAACTGTTGTGGACTCTCTTTGCATGTCAAATTAGGGTGTGCACGTATTAATAGTGTTCACATTAGGGTTGGAGAGCTCTGTGCTTTTGGATTATTCACGTTTTTTATTTATGGTTTTTTATTTATGTTATTGAATTGATTTACGTAGGTATAAATCCAGTTTTGGGTTGGATGGGTGAGGGTGAGTGTGCATCCCATTACTCCTATAGGGGAGCTGCATCCTAACCTTCTCAGCTACTACCCCCTCAACACTCATTCACTTTGAGTTTTAACTCACACACTTCTTTAACCAAATAGGGCCATACAGGGTAGCGCCATTTCCCCAATTTCTCTTATCTACTCTTGTAAGTTCCCTTGGGAACCTATTAGGGGAGGCTGCAACCTAATTTCCTAAGCGCGGATTTATTATATAAGTTAGTGTACTGCATCCTCTGCACAGTGTGCACCTAAAGCTACCTGAAGACAATTGCTGGTGTTCTCATACTAATAATACTACAGGAAGGCAGTTGATTCAGCTAGCTGCAGTATCAGTATATATATACATCCCAGCTTTGTGCAGCTACTTCTCACTGCAGGCCATTAATATGCCTGGAAGGCCAACAAGGAGAGGCAGATAGTCACAAGCCAATAAAAGAGGGCAAGCAGGCTCTGTGTCTAGAGGCAACAGTGCTGGTCATGGAGACGGTGCATCCTCATCAGCACGTGTTGAGCCGCAACATGTCGAAGACTTGGTAGAGTGGATGACCAAGCCATCCTCATCCTCTCTCACCCAGGCTCAGGGTACTTTGTCTGGCAAAGCAGCTGCCAATGTGGCCTCTTCCCTCGGCTCAATAGCATCAGTCACTCCTTCCCTAGCTCCACCATGTCCTCCTGAGGAGTCCCCAGAAATGTTTGACCACAGTGTTGGGTACATGCTCCAGGAGGATGCCCAGCGTTTTGAAGGCTCCGATGATGGTACCCAGCTAGAGGAAGGCAGTAACTTGAGCCCAGAGAGAGGGGGTGCCCAAGAAGGACAGCAATCTGGCAGTCATGTTCCCCCAGCTGCAGCATACTGCCTGCTTTGCTCCAGTGATGAGGAGGGAGGGGATGATGAGGTCACTGACTCCACATGGGTGCCTGATAGAAGAGAGGAGGAGGAGGAGGCACATCTCCAACGAGGCAGGATGCCCTCCAGGGGCCAGCTTAAGGGCAGCACACCGTCTGCATCACACCACAGAGCTCTGTGCAGGGCACTGCTGTCTCTGCGCGTTATTCCAAAAGTTCTTTGGCATGGGCCTTTTTTGAGACGAGTGCATCAGATCCCACCGCTGCTATTTGCAACATATGTCTCAAGCGCATCTCGCGTGGCCAAAACATCACCCGCTTGGGCACCACATGCTTGACCAGACATATGTCGACTTGCCATGCAGTTCATTGGCAAGCGTACCTAAAAGACCCACACCAAAGAACAAAGCGGACCTCTCCTTGCTCCTCATCAGCTGGGATCTCCAACCCCACTATACCTTCAGTCCTCTCTGAAACCTGTACTGAGAGGAATGAAGGTGTAGAATTAGGTGTGTCACAGCCAAGTACTTGTGGGCAATCTGTTATCGGTACACTGACGTCAGAATGTACCAGGCAAATTTCCCTGCCCAAGCTGCTGCACAGTTGAAAGAAGTTCGATCCCAGCCATCCACATGCTCAGCCGTTGAATGCTAGCTTGGCTAAATTGCTAGCACTTCAACTGCTGCCTTTTCAGTTGGTAGACTCTGCCCCCTTCCGTGAGTTTGTGGAATGTGCGGTTCCTCAGTGGCAGGTTCCCAAATGCCACTTTTTCTCATGGAAGGCGATTCTGGCTCTCTACCGGCACATGGAAGGCAATGTCTTGGCCTCGCTGGACAGGGTGGTCAGCGGTAAGGTGCATATTACCCCTGACTCATGGTCCAGCAGGCATGGACAGGGACATTACCTATCTTTCACCACGCACTGGGTGACTCTTCTGGCAGCTGGGAAGGATACAGGACAGTGTGCAATAGTGTTGGAGATTGTTCCACCACCACACCTCCAAAATTCTACTAGTGGTGATTCTGCCACACCTCTCTCCTCCACCCCCTCCTCTTCTTCCTCCATGGCCTCTTCCTGTGCTGATTTGTCCTCAGAACCAGCGGTGCTCCATAGGCATTCAAGGGGCTATGCAAGCACACAGGCAAAAAGATGCCATGCTGTGCTTGAGCTGGTGTGCTTGGGGGACAGGAGCCACACTGGGTAGAGATTCTGTCAGCTCTGCAGGGGCAGATTCAGAGGTGGTTGACGCCATGCCAGCTTAAGCCAGGTATGGTGGTTTGCGACAATGGCACCAACCTTCTCTCAGCCATCCGACAGGGACAACTGACCCATGTGCCCTGTTTGGCTCACGTCCCTAAATTGGTGGCGCAGCGGTTCTTGGGTAGGTACCCGGGCTTACAGAATGTCCTGAGGCAGGCCAGGGAAGTCTGTGTGCATTTCCGCCGGTCATATAATGCCAGTGCTCGGCTGGCAGACCTCCAAAAGGAGTTTAACCTGCCCAAGAACTGCCTAATCTGTGACATGCCCACCAGGTGGAACTCAACGTTGGCCATGCTGCAGCAGCTGCACATGCAGCAGAGGGCCATCAATGAGTACCTATGTGACTATGGCATCAGGACAGGGTTAGGGGACCTTGTTTTTTTTTCCCCACGCCGGTGGGCTATGATCAGGGATGTATGCACTGTCCTGTCACCATTTGAGGAGGCCACGAGGATGGTGAGCAGTGACAGTGCATGCATCAGTGACACTGTCCCTCTTGTCCACCTGTTGGAGCACACGCTGCATGGAATAATGGACAGGGCACTTGAGGCAGAACAGAGGGAGGAAGAGGAGGACTTCCTTACCTCTCAAGGCCTGCTTTATCCAGACAGTGTTCCTGCGTACCTGCTGATCACACAGGAAGAGGAGGAGGAGGATTGTGTCAGCATGGAGGTGGAGCCTGGCACTCAGCATCAGCAGCAGTCTTCAAGGGATCATTTACAGTCTGAAGAAACCCATGGACTTGTATGTGGCTGGGAGGAGGTGGCTGTGGATCATGTCATCCTTAGTGACCCAGAGGACTCTGGACCCAATACCTCAGCAAACCTAAGCTGCTGGCCTCCTGATCCTGCAAAGCCTGCGGAAGGATCCTCGTATTTGTGGTATCAAGGGGAGGGATGATTACTGGCTGGCAACCCTCCTTGATCCACGTTACAAGGGTAAGGTTGCGGACCTTATCTTGCCATCGCAGAGGGAGCAGAGGATGAAACATCTTCGGTAGGCCTTGCAGAAAGGTTTGTGCAGCTCATTTCCAGAGCCTGGGAGGTTACAATTTCCTGGTCCTCCTGGACAACGTGTTGCTGAGGCTTCGGTCAGTCACAGAAGGAACGGAGGAAAAGGTGTCTGTGTTCAGACAATTTTTTAGTCTGCAGCCCCAAGGTCTGATCGGTTCCAGCAACCATCACCAGCGTGGGATTCACATGGTGCAGGATTACCTAGGGGCAAGATCAGACTTGGACCCCTTTCCCACCGAAAATCCTCTGGGTTACTGGGTCTTGAGGATGGATCACTGGCCAGAGCTTGCACAGTATGCAATTGAGCTTCTGGCCTGTCCTGCGTCCAGTGTTCTTTCGGAACGCACATTCAGTGCTGCTGGAGGCTTTGTAACCGATCACAGGGTGTGCCTGTACACCGAATCAGTCGATCAGCTGACCTTTATAAAAATGAATGAGTTTTGGATCACCAGCTACCAAGCACCTGATGCTGATGTAACCGATTGATTTTTTTAATGTGAGATCCCTTCAAGACTGCCTATGCTGATGCTGGGTGACTATCCTGTTATGCTGAGTCACAATCCTCTTCCTGCTCAATTTTCTGATAGCTTGTAAGAACATTTTTTGGTTCTTTTGGTTACCCCGAAATACACACTGTTGCTTCTCCTGAGTACGGGGATACCACGTGTGAGACTTTTTGGGAGCTTATCCGTGTACGAAAACCAAGCACCGCCTTCAGGCTTTCTAATGCCCCGTACACACGGTCGGACTTTGTTCGGACATTCCGACAACAAAATCCTAGGATTTTTTCCGACGGATGTTGGCTCAAATTTGTCTTGCATACACACGGTCACACAAAGTTGTCGGAAAATCCGATCGTTCTAAACGCGGTGATGTAAAACACGTACGTCGGGACTATAAACGGGGCAGTGGCCAATAGCTTTCATCTCTTTATTCTGAGCATGCGTGGCACTTTGTCCGTCGGATTTGTGTACACACGATCGGAATTTCCGACAACGGATTTTGTTGTCGGAAAATTTTATATCCTGCTCTCAAACTTTGTGTGTCGGAAAATCCGATGGAAAATGTGTGATGGAGCCTACACACGGTCAGAATTTCCGACAACAAGGTCCTATCACACATTTTCCGTCGAAAAATCCGACCGTGTGTATGGGGCATAAGAGTGTAAATTTTTGATTTCACTCCTCACTGCCTATCACAGTTTCCGAGAAGATGGAATGCCCAGATGGCACAACCCCCCCCAAATGACCCTATTTTGGAAAGTGGACACCCCAAGCTATTTGCTGAGAGGTATGGTGAGTATTTTGCTGATCTCGCTTTTTGTCACAAAGTTTTGAAAAATGAAAAAAGAAAAAAAAATAAATTTTTGTTTTCTTTCTTCATTTTCAAAAACAAATGATAGCTGAAAAATACTCATCATGCCTCTCAACAAATAGCTTGGGGTGTCTCCTTTCCAAAATGGGGTAATTTGGGGGGTTTTTGTGCTATCTTGGCATTTTATGGCCTTCAAAACTGTGATAGGTAGTGAGGAGTGAAATAAAAAATTTACGCCCTTAGAAATCCTGAAGGCGGTGCTTTTTCGGGGCCCCGTACGTGGCTAGGCTCCCAAAAAGTCCCACACATGTGGTATCCCCGTACTCAGGAGAAGCAGCTAAATTTATTTTGGGGTGCAATTCCACATATGACCATGGCATGTGTGAGCAATATAACATTTAGTGACAATTTTTAGTAAATTTTTTTTTTTTTGTCATTCAATCACTTGGAACAAAAAAATAAAATATTCAATGGGCTCAACATTCCTCTTAGCAATTTCCTTAGGGTGTCTACTTTGCAAAATGGGGTCATTTGGGGGGGGGGGGGGGGTTTGTACTGCCTTGCCATTTTAGCACCTCAAAAAAATGAGATAGGAAGTCATAAACTAAAAGCTGCGTAAATTCCAGAAAATGTACCCTAGTTTGTAGACGCTATAACTTTTGTGCAAACCAATAAATATATGCTTATTGACATTTTTTTTTAACAAAGACATGTGGCTGAAAACATTTTGGTCTAACTGTATGACTAAAATTGAGTTTATTTTCTCATTTTTGTCATAAGAAAAATTCAATATCATTTTTTTAAAGAAATGTTTCCGTTTATATCACAAAAAATAAAAATCGCAGAGGCAATCAAATACCATCAAAAGAAAGCTCTATTTGTGTGAACAAAAGGACGAAAATTTCGTTTCAGTACAACATTGCATGACTGCACAATTACCAGTTAAAGCAGCACAGTGCCAAATTGTAAAAAGTCCTCTGGTCATTGAGCTGCCAAATGATTCAGGGCTGAAGTGGTTAAGGGTGTAAGCCATCTGGTCCTGGTGATTTATTTATGTTTTTCAAGTCTATTTCTGAAACTGGTTTCTGTTAGCCACAAGGGTACATTCTGTGATGCATTATTAACGTTACAGTGTTGGTTACTATACCCTCCCCTTTTCCTTCATGAAAACTAAGAAAAAGAATGCATTTAAAACCTTTGCCTTTTCCTTGTCTTTTGTATCCAAATTCCCCATATCATCTTTTTTTGGGGCCAATATGCTCTGGCCTCACTTTCACACCGTTAATATTTTTTAAACATTTCTTGGGATTTTTTCAACTCTCCTTCGCTACAGTATGTGCCTTTCGTGGTCTATTTTAGCAGCCTTGATTGTGCTCTTACATTTCTTATTGCTTTCCTTGTAGTGTTGGAATGCCGAAAACGACCCCTATATATTTTGAAGGCCTTCTTTTTCTCTTTTATATGAATATTTACATTATAGTTTAGCCACCCAGGTTTAATCTTAGCTCTTACATATGTGTTACCCATTGGAATGCACTGTATAATACCTTTGTTTAATATGTTCTTAAAGCACTCCCATTTTTTCCTCAGTGTTCAATGTTCCAAGGATTTTATCCCATTTAAAGTGGTTGTAATGGATTTACAACCATTTTAACCTACAGGCAAGCCTAGATCAAAGCTTACCTGTAGGTGCAAGAAATAGCTCCCAAACCTAAAAGGTGTAGGAGATATTTGCAGAAATAGCGGCACCGATGTCTATGGCGCATGCGCCGTAGACATCAGGCGCAGGCACACTGAGCCTGCCTTTTCTAACGGCGATCATGCCATTAGTGGCAGCACCAGCGCGCATGCGCGGGAGTGATGTCATCGCTGCTACGGCCAGTCACAGAACTGAATGTAATTACCTTGTGTTTGCTGTTTTGTCCCATATTTCCATGTTCACGATCAAGTCTGTGTTGTTTGTAATCAGTAGGTCTAGTAATGCATTATTTCTTGTTGGTGCATTCCCCAACTGTCCCATAAAATTGTCCTGTAAGATATATAGGAAATGGTGAGCCTTAAATGAATGAGCGGTATACATGCATACATAGGGATAGTCTCTATACAGGAGAAACCCAAAATAAGCAGTTATGGATGGAGACAGAAGCTTTACCTGGGTGTGTATCTGTTTATTTTATGCAAACTAAAGATAAGTACAATCTGGTGGATCTACCATGATATTTGTATTATAATTGTCCAACTTAAACATTTTGTCAACAAAAAAAATATGCATGTGGTAAGACAGCATCCATATGGAGATTGGAATTATCATCAATATTGCCAAAGATGGAAGTCGTACAATACAACACTGTACATAGCCTACAGTAAAGTGTTGCTCAAGCACCCTTGCATCCCATTGTCTTCATCATTGTACAGACCAAATGTGTTGATTTTCTAAAACTGGAGAATGCAAAACTGGTGCAACTCTGCATGGAAATCAATCAGCTTCCAGGTTTTATTGTCAAAACTTAATTGAACAAGCTGAAGTTAGAAGCTGATCGGCTACCTTGCACAGCTGCACTGAATTTTGCATTCTCCAGTTTTAGTAAATCAACCCCATATTGTACAACACAGGCTTATACCAGCACCCTGTGTCCCATCATGCCTGGCATACAATATACAGTTCTTTACTTAAATATGTATCAAAGGTATTATTGTATGGGAAGTCTCTTATGTGACATACTGGGGTTGATTTACTAAAGGCAAATCCATTTTGCATTACAAGAGCACTGCA
This sequence comes from Aquarana catesbeiana, assembly GCF_042186555.1. Taxonomy (NCBI): domain Eukaryota; kingdom Metazoa; phylum Chordata; class Amphibia; order Anura; family Ranidae; genus Aquarana; species Aquarana catesbeiana. Next base: position 590,259,661 of record NC_133326.1, read on the forward strand.
AGTGCACTGGGAAGTGCAGTCGCTGTAGATCTGAAAGGGGCATGCAAGGAAAATTAACCACTAAAGGATTGAGCCTCTTTTTGAGATGTGTTGTTTAAAGTTAAAAACATTTTTTTTTTGCTAGAAAATTACTTAGAACCCCCAAACATTTTTTTTCTAACACCCTAGAGAATAAAATGGCGATTGTTACAATACTTTCTGTCACACCGTATTTGCGCAGCGGTCTTACAAGCACATTTTTTGGGGAAAAAAATACACTTTTTTGAATTAAAAAATAAGACAACATTAGGCAAATGGATTTGCCTTTAGTAAATCAACCCCACAGTCAGGATTGGGCTTTCAGCCCTTCTTTCTCTGTGCTCAGGTTACTCAGCTGTCGGTTAATTTCCAGTACTCATCGTTCCACAGTGGCTCGCCTGTTGATCATCTCCTGCTCATCAGTCAAGCCCACAGCCAGCCCCTTCTGGCTATTTAAACTGCTTGGTTCATTTCATCAATTGCCTTTGTCTTGGTCAACATATCCAGAAACTCTCTGCTGTGTTCCTGTTGAAGACTTGCCTGGCTGACGTTCCTTCCGATTCCTGATCCTGTCTGCTGCCTCTGACAACGCTGTATTCTGGCTTCCTGATTTCCTGGCTTGTTCTGACTATCCACTTTGGCTACTGAATCCTTGGCTATTTTTTGACTATGTTTACCAGTTGTATCATTTTTCCCATTTTATTAATAGGTGTGATTTTTACTGCATTTTCTGTCTCCATCTGTTTCATGGTTTCTGACACATCTATAGTGTATAAACAGGGTGAAAGGTATGCCAAAATAAAAACTTGCCATTATTTTAAATGGAAACAAATCGTGTAAATCATTTGAAAATTGATGTAAGTATACACACTCAGCTATGGCTTTAATTTAATGTCCTCTGCATACCCAAAGCCAAAGCAATGATATGAAAAACAAATACCACAATTTCCTAAGCATAAAAACATGACTATGTAAACTAGGATGAAAACTGATCTACAACATTTAAGGCTGGGTTCACATATGAGCCGCATGGGGCTCACAGCAGGGGTCTGGTGCGTCCTGGTTCACCGTTTCAGGTCCTATTTCAGCCTGAATTTTTGGCTGAATTTGGACTTGAATCGGACCAAAAGACATGCGTTTTTGTGCAAATTGCACCGGACCCGCTGTGGAGATATGTGAACCGGCTATTGCAAATTGGATTCAGGGAACCTGCCTTAATCCTCCCCCACCCCCCCAAAAAAAGATCTGGTCTTTCAGGCTGGGAGTTAGCCATGAAGCTTACTATTTTGTCCAGTAAAAAATGGTATGAAAACAAATGGCAAAGAAAAATGGACTGGCAACAACTAATGCAGGGAGAAGGCACGTAGAACTGGTATACATATTTATATAACAGAAAGAAAAGTAAAAACTCTTTTCACAGATGCCATACAGAGTCTCAAATGAGAATTGATCAAATACAAAGCAAATGTTGACATTGAAGTGAGGCAGGATTTTGCTTATAAGTAAACATACTCCCTTTTACATTCAAGGTTATAGGAGTTTAGGTGGCACTGGGTTCCTTTCTGAGAACATACGGCAGCTTTACTAAACTTTAGGCCTGTTAATTAAAGCATTACCATTCTTAGGATACAGACCTATCTTGCCAGAATGTGCCAAAGCAGAAGGCCTAAAAAGCTTTTAAGCTTTTTATAAACAGAATAGAATTTCAAATGTATTGCAAAGAGGAATGTTAAAGATGAACTAAAAACACAAAATCTTTCATTTAAATGCATTCCTTAATAGCTACATTAAAAGAACAAAAAAAAAAAAAAAAACTTTGTATCTACCAAATACCACTGCAATCCCAGATATTGCCGTTTAAACACTCTTGTGCAAACACCCCAAAAGGACACATTGCTCTTGTTTTTAAACAATATTAGCCTGTGTTTCTGCATAAAGGTGGTCAGGGGGGATTTTAATGCCAAGTTAGTAAAATAATTGCATTTTAGGAAAGGTACTTGTTAGGAGATCCTCCATTAATTTTCAAATAAAAGAAAAATAAGAATTTTTCTAAATAATAAACGTAAAGTCCATAAATGAATCCATATGGATTAAATGCATAAATGATTTTATACTATGTGGAGCCTTTGATCTCTTTTTGGTGCCTAACTACCATCCAACTTGCTGAGTGATATCTAAAGTGTGGAGAAGCCCTGAGATGAGGAGAAAAGCCCCGGATGGGTTTTAAGTCACAGGGGTGCACCGATCCTATAATAAGGGGTCTACAGGAGCTGGTAAGCAGTTTCTACAGCTGGTGGTGGATTCACTGTGTTTTTGGTGATGGATGATGGACATTGTCATTTAGGGATTGATTAATTATCACATGGCTTGTGGATAACTTTACACAGATGAATTTAATCCATATGGATTCATTTATGGACTTTACATTTATTATTTAGCGCAATTCTTATTTTTCTTTTATTTATTGTTTGTGATTGTGTTGCACAAAAGAATTGCTGCTCACTGTTTATATATTTTTTAGGGATTGATGATTTATAGCGCAGTTTTTATACTTTTTACATTACTTTTCAAATGATAGCAAATCAAATGAAATTAGTAATAGCATGATTGTTGCCATTAATTAATATGGGCATGGATGGTGTTTTGAGAATACTGAGTTTATTGCTTCTATACTGGTAATTAGTAGTTAGATCAAGTATTAGTTCAGCAGGAAATACATAAAAGGGCTCCAGGAAGTTGCATCAGAAGTGAGCAGAATCTGCCTTAATTTTACTTGTGTCCAATGTTCCTCTTTATCACACTCAAGCCTAGGACATTAGTTATCTATAGGTGACTATAATGCTTGTTAGCAGGATTCTCTGTATATATTTAATCAGATATTGCAATGTTCAGTTAACTTAGGATCCTGTAGTGCAGGCATCTCAAACTAGCGGCCCTCCAGCTGTTGCGAAACTACAAATCCCATCATGCCTCTGCCTGTGGGAGTCATGCTTGTAACTAGCCTTGCAATGCCTCATGGAACTTGTAGTTTCGCAACAGCTGGAGGGTCGCCAGTAGGGATGAGCTTCGAGTTCGAGTCAAACTCATGTTCGACTCGAACATCGGCTGTTCGCAAGTTCGCCGAACAGCGAACAATTTGGGGTGTTTGCGGCAAATTTGAATGCCGCGGAACACCCTTTAAAAGTCTATGGGAGAAATCAAAAGTGCTAATTTTAAAGACTTATATGCAAGTTATTGTCATAAAAAGTGTTTGGGGACCTGGGTCCTGCCCCAGGGGACATGGATCAATGCAAAAAAAGTTTTAAAAACGGCCATTTTTTCAGGAGCAGTGATTTTAATAATGCTTAAAGTCGAACAATAAAATGTTTGACTTTAAGCATTATAACATTATTACAATGTGCATTATAACAATGTGTATTGTCGGACCGGCAATGCAATAGCCGTGAGTAGGGATGAGCCCGAACACCCCCCTGTTCGGTTCGCACCAGAACATGCGAACAGGAAAAAAGTTTGTTCGAACACGCGAACACCGTTAAAGTCTACGGGACACGAACATGAATAATCAAAAGTGCTAATTTTAAAGGCTTATATGCAAGTTATTGTCACAAAAAGTGTTTGGGGACCTGGGTCCTGCCCCAGGGGACATGGATCAATGCAAAAGTTTAAAAAACGGCCGTTTTTTCAGGAGCAGTGATTTTAATAATGCTTAAAGTCAAACAATAAAAGTGTAATATCCCTTTAAATTTCGTAGCTGGGGGGTGTGTATAGTATGCCTGTAAAGGGGCGTATGTTTCCCATGTTTAGAACAGTCTGACAGCAAAATGACATTTCAAAGGAAAAAAAAGTCATTTAAAACTACTCACGGCTATTGCTTTGCCGGTCCGACAATACACATAAAAGTTCATTGATAAAAACGGCATGGGAATTCCCCACAGGGGAACCCCGAACCAAAATTAAAAAAAAAAAAAAATGACGTGGGGGTCCCCCTAAATTCCATAGCAGGCCCTTCAGGTCTGGTATGGATTTTAAGGGGAACCCCGCGCCAAAATTTTTTAAAAAATGGCGGGGTCCCCCCAAAAATCCATACCAGACCCTTATCCGATCACGCAACCTGGCAGGCCGCAGGAAAGAGGGGGGACGAGAGAGTGCCCCCCCTCCTGAACTGTACCAGGCCACATGCCCTCAACATTGGGAGGGTGCTTTGGGGTAGCCCCCCAAAACGCCTTGTCCCCATGTTGATGAGGACAAGGGAGGGAGCTTCCCCCCATGGAGAAGAAGATAGAAGATGCCGCGGAGGAGATGCTGGACGAGAACACCGGAGGAAGAACCAGAAGAGCCAGAAGAACCAGAAGAAGAAGAAAGATAGAAGAAAGAAGAAAGAAGAAGCATTTCAATAAAGGAATTGTCAAAAACTGTCTATTGTCATTTAACATTTTTGACAGTTTTTTAGTGAAATGGTAGGGTACCCTTACCATTTCACACGGGGGGGCGGGATCTGGGGGGGCTTTCAGATTCCGATAAGCCCCCCACCCGCAGACCCCCACAACCACTGGCCAGGGTTGTGGGGATGAGGCCCTTGTCCTCATCAACATGGGGACAAGGTGTTTTGGGGGGCTACCCCAAAGCACCTTCCCAATGTTGAGGGCATGTGGCCTGGTACGGTTCAGGAGTGGGGGGCGCTCTCTTGTCCCCCCTCTTTTCCTGCAGCCTGCCAGGTTGCGTGCTCGGATAAGGGTCTTTTGGGAGGACCTGAAGGGTCTGGTATGGAATTTAGGGGGACCCCCACGTCATTTTTTTTTTTTAATTTTGGTTCGGGGCTCCCCTGTGGGGAATTCCCATGCCGTTTTTATCAATTAACTTTTATGTGTATTGTCGGACCAGCAATGCAATAGCAGCGAGTAGTTTTAAATGACTTTTTACCTTTGAAATGTCATTTTGCTGTCAGACTGTTCTAAACATGGGAAACATGCGCCCCTTTACAGGCATACTATAGACACCCCCCAGCTACGAAATTTAAAGGAATATTACACTTTTATTGTTTGACTTTAAGCATTATTAAAATCACTGCTCCTGAAAAAACGGCCGTTTTTAAAACTTTTTTTGCATTGATCCATGTCCCCTGGGGCAGGACCCAGGTCCCCAAACATTTTTTATGACAATAACTTGCATATAAGCCGTTAAAATTAGCACTTTTGATTATTCATGTTCGTGTCCCATATACTTTAACGGTGTTCGCGTGTTCAAACAAACTTTTTTCCTGTTCGCATGTTCTGGTGTGAACCGTACAGGGGGGTGTTCGGCTCATCCCTAGTCGCCAGTTTGAGACCCCTGCTGTAGTGGGTATTGTTTTCCACCGGGTTCTCTGTTAGTAAGTCATAATTGTTCATTGTATGTAGTGGTCAGCTAAGTTTCAAACTGAATGCAGTTTGGCTTGAACCCACAGGAAGCTGTCACATGTTAGTCCCATGTTCTAACTGCTGAAGCCAGGCAATTTCCCACAACAGCTACATATAACAAATGGGTGGGGATGCTGGTTACATCATTGACCTAATGTGGCCACATGGCCATATTTGTGCAATGTAATTGACCAAATATGGCCATATGGTCCTATTAGGACAATGATGCCACCATCATCCCCACCCCTTTGTTACATGTGGGGGGGGGGGGGGTTCCCAGCCACAGCTGCTTGGGCCAGCAGCCTTCTACCATGTGACAAAGTTCCTACAGGTTCAGGTCAAAATGGATTCAGTCTGAACCTTAGGTCATCATTAATTATATATATTGGTCTCTGTATGAAGAAGTGTGTATTTATACTTAATTTTGTATTTGTTTGCAGTTTCACTTAAAGAACACAGGCAGTAAATGCAACTACAAGAAAAGTCAAATTTCTTCTGCTTTATTGAAGAGTTCAAGTTGTTTAGATGCGTAGCTATACATAGCGCTACTTGCCATAGTATAATGATTATTCAGTGTTTCTCCTATAAATTTTTCCCTATTAAGAGCACAAAGCTTCAAAGGGAAGACAATGGGTCACCTGGAATCAAATAGATAGGATTAAAGGCATACTTCAGATTTGTTGCAAGTGGATAGGTGCAGACATAATCACTGATCCTTTACTTGTACAAGCAAAGTCAAGACAGAGGTCACCTGTAGACCTACAGAGCTGTTAATAGAAAGGTCACAAGTAGAAATAATTATGCAGGCTTTCTGAAATAAAACTAATTTTGTGAGAGGGGCTATCAAAGGAAAATTAAATGTTATTAAAACTTAGCTGATAACATGTTGTTTGTAAGGAAATTAAGGAGATTCAGGCTTGGTTTGATGAAGAATGCAGAAGTAACGTGTAGGTGAAAAAGGAAGTTAAAAGATGACCAATAAAAAGCCAGAGCCGCCATTGAAGATAATAAACAGTTAAGAACATAGGGTAATAAGGAGTGCAGGAAAAATAAAAAAATATGAAGAACAGTGGGATGCTGTGCTCAAAGCTAAGCTGCAGGAAAACATTTTAAAGTAGAAGTCCATCCTAACACTAAAATCCCTGCATCTACAGACCTCGATGATCTAACACTAACCTATCTAGCCCTGTAAAGAACAAATCAATATACGTACCTTTTCTGAAGCCGATCCAACCCGCGGCTTTGCTGTAGAGGCGGGTGCAGAGGACACGTCCAACAAACAGAAGCCCCATAGTAACTTTATAGGTGACTTCCCATTCATTTCACAGCCATTGCCTGCTGTGTCCTCTGCAGAGCTTCCGCCGCTGAAGATCGGATTGGATCGGCTTAAAAAAAGTATGTATACTGATTTCTTCTTTACAAGGATAGATCGTGGATGTTAGTGTTAGATCGTGGATGTCTGTAGATTTTAGTGTTAGGCTGGACTTACATTTATGGAAGCTATTTTACCTGCTAAAGGATTTGCATTTCTGTCCATCCAATTCTAGAATTTACACAGCTCTGTCACTAGCACATGTTGTCACTAGCAACTGGCTTTATTGTTGTTAATTGCTTTGTTTTGAGCTTTGATACATTCCACTCTTTTCACTCCCTTTTACTCTAGCTACACTAAAGCCTGGTACACACTAATAGTTTTTTTTTACAAACCAACGTTAGTACAGTGATCTCCCTCGTTGAGCTGTTGTGTTCTGGTAGGGGGACCCCTCCCCCACCAGAACACTCTGGTCAGCGCTCTCAGCCACTGAGAGAGCTAATCGGGAGCCCGTCAGCCACTGGTTTTCCCAGCATGCTGGTCCGACAGATGCTGGCCAAGTGCCCCTTTCCCTGCCTGCCAGGCTGCATGCTCCAATAAGGGTCTGGTATTGATTTTCTTTACATTTTTCTATTGCCAGCAATACGTTCTTTTTTTTTTCATTCAGCTGCCAGTGGGGAAGCCCGTTGACAGCTGACGACTCATCCTTTATTGCAGCGACTGGTTTCCCAGCTCGCTCCTTAACAACCAATTATTCACTATGTCCTGATTGGTAAAAGTTTTGAACAATAAGGAGCTTAGAATGCACTGTGCAGCACACAGTGCATGGTAGGGTGCTCGGTGTGAAGGTTCGCCCGCGAGCACCCCACAATGCACTGTGCACTGCACAGTGCATTTTAAGCCCTGATTGGGCAAAGCAAATTAGGGTGTTGGCCAAACGGCGATGTTTGGGCTGGACCGATGCTCAGTTCGAACCGCTTCCCCAACACTAGTTATGAATATAAAAATAATGCACAATTACTTTTCAACTTTTAAACAAGCCTATGACTGCATAATGCCGTGTACACATGACCGGACTTTCTGGCAGAATAGGTCCGATGGTCTTCCCGATGGACTTCTGATGGACTATCTGATTGAACGGACTCACCTACACACGACTGGACTTTCTGGCAGACTAGGTCCGCTGGTCTTCCTGAGGACTTTCGACGGAGTTACGGCGGACTTCCAAATGAACGGACTTGCCCACACACGGACTAAAGTCTGTTCATTTTGAACATGATGAGGTACGACGGGACTAGAAAGGGAAGTCGATCTCGCTGCTTTTATCGGCGAGATTGACACCTTGTGAGCCCTCAGGTCTGGTATGGATTTTAAGCAGAACCCCCTACACCGAAAAAAAACGGCGTGGGGGTCCCCCCAAAATCCATACCAGCCCCTTATCCGAGCACGCAGCCCGGCTGGTCAGGAAAGGGGGTGGGGACGAGCGAGCGCCCCCCCATCCTGAACTGTACCAGGCCGCATGCCCTCAACATGGGGGTGGGTGCCTTGGGGAAGGGGGGCGCCCTGCGGCCCCCCTCCCCCAAAGCACCTTGTCCCCATGTTGATGAGGACAAGGGCCTCTTCCCGACAAACCTTGCCATTGGTTGTCGGAGTCTGCGGGCGGGGGGGCTTATCGGAATCTGGGAGCCCCCTTTACTAAGGGGGCCCCAAGATCCCAGCCCCCTGCCCTATGTGAATGAGTATGGGGTACATCATACCCCTAACCATTCACCTGGGGAAAAAACACACTACACAGGTTTTTAAAGTAGTTTATTAGGCAGCTCCGGGGGTCTTCTTCCGACTTCGTGGGGGTCTCTTCTGACTTCTCTGCTCTCTCCGGCCTCTTCTCCCAGTGTCCGGTTCTTCTTATGCTCTTCAGCTTCTTCTCCCGGTTTCCGGTTCTTCTGCCGGGCTCCTCCGCTATCTTCTGCTCTTTTGCCGCTCTTTTGCTAGCCGTGGCCCGGTCTTCTTCTTCGTCTTCTTCCCTCTTCTCTTCTTCTGATGTTGACACAACGCTCTCTTCCATTGTAATGCTATGTGAGCGGTGTGCAATGACTTATATAGGCATGGGGTGTGGTCACCGGGTGGTGACCCCGCCCCTTATGAAGGCACAGTCCCACTATGCCCCAGGACTGTGACATCATAAGGGCAGGGTCACCCGGTGACCACGTCCCATGCCTATATAAGTCATTGCACACAGCTCACACAGCATTACAGCGGGAGAGAGCATCGTGTCACCATCGGAAAAAGAGAAGAGGGGACAAGATGACGGAGAAGACCGGGCCACCGCTATCAAAAGAGCGGCAAAAGAGCAGAAGATAGCGGAGGAGCCCGGCAGAAGAACCGGACACCGGGAGAAGAGGCTGTAGAGCGGGAGAAGAACTGGACACCAGGAGAAAAGGCCGGAGAGAGCAGAGAAGTCAGAAGAGACCCCCCCGAAGTTGGAAGAAGACCCCCGGAGCTGCCTAATAAACTACTTTAAAAACCTGTGTAGTGTGTTTTTTATTGACACTTTTTTTCCCCAGGTGAATGGGAAGGGGTACAATGTACCCAATACTCATTCACATAGGCCTGGGATCTGGGGGCCCCCTTATTAAAGGGGGCTCCCAGATTCCGATAAGCCCCCCGCCCACAGACCCCGACAACCAACGACCAGGGTTGTTGGGAAGAGGCCCTTGTCCTTATCAACATGGGGACAAGGTGCTTTGGGGTGGGAGGGCCGCAGGGCGCCCCCCTTCCCCAAAGCACCCACCCCCCATGTTGAGGGCATGCGGCCTGGTACGGTTCAGGATGGGGGGGGGCGTTCGCTCGTCCCCACCCCCTTTCCTGACCGGCCGGGCTGCGTGCTCGGATAAGGGTCTGGTATGGATTTTGGGGGACCCCTATGCCGTTTTTTCGGCGTAGGGGTTCCCCTTAAAATCCATGCCAGACGGCATTGTCGCCTCTTTCTTGTGTTCGCTGCAATAGGAAAATGTGTTTTTCCTATTGCAGCAAGCGCGAGATTATACCCTGTCGCCGAGAACCTATCGCGCTGGAAACATTCTCGCGGGCAGGTGCTGTAGCTGCCCTTGCATCGTATTTGGTCCGTCAGACCAGCATACAGATGAATGGGCTTCCTGATAGGAATTGGGTCTGGTGGAGTTCCAGCGGAAAGATTTGAAGCATGTTTCAAATCTAAAGTCCAGCGGATTTTTGACCGAAAAGGTCAGTCGGAAGTCCGATGAAGCCCACACATGGTTGGATTGACCGCCGGATTTGGTCCTCTGGACCAGTCCGGTGGAAAAGTCAGCTCATGTGTACACTGCATAAGGCTACGTTTACACTAGCAGCTGTCAGTGCATCACCTCTGAATCACAATCCACATTCAGATCATTTTTTAGAAGCGTTTGACAGGTAGTTAGAAGGCAATATATTGCAGAAAAATCATTGTTGAGCCAGTGAGCTCCTAACTGCCTGCTGTAAACAGAAAACACAGTGCTTTTGCTGCGCTTAAATCCTAAAGTGTGGTCAGTTTTCCCCAGCTGGGCTACATAATACCTCCACCTCTCCCTATCTCCATAACATAAGAGGGAGGTTTTATGTAGTTCAGCATGGGATAACTCCGGCAGAGCTGATAGCACTGCTTAGGGATTTCAAGCAGCAGAAACAGAAAAGTCAATTCATTATAGGAAAATAGGAGCTTACTAGATTTCTGGCAGAATAAACAGGCATTTTATGTTCTTCTAACATTTTTTGAGAGATAAAACATGGAAAAATGTATTGAGGTGAAGATTGATGAAAAATGACTGTCAAAGTCAACCTAAAATAAAGAGATGATATAGCTATGCTGTCAATGTTGCTTTTTAATGTTGCTCTAGAAAGGGTTATGAGAGGTAGACAACAATAATCCTAGGGCCACAATATTTAATCAGATATTTAATCAGATATGACACAGAATTTTACATATACCAATGGTGTTGAATGCTTTCTTGAAGGCTGCAAGACCTCAAAGAATACTGACTACTGTAAAATTAAGGTTCAGCAGAGATTGACGTGAAAGTGAACTGTGCCAAAATCAAATACATCCTTTTATCAAGATAAAGAAAAGAAAGTTTGAACTTTTCAGTTGAACTAAACCCATTATTATTGCTCTCAGAGCTTTAAATTATATGTAAACCCTCACTTTGTAAAACAACCCATTCAATTTCAAATAGAAATAAAAGGCAAAGTCTAACATACCCTCTGTTCTCAGCTGTATAAGGAGCTCAGAGAGCTGGGGGAGGAGAAGCGGCTGCACACTGATCTTTCCAGTGAATGACTGTGCAAGGGGGCTTGTTAGGACAAGGCTGATCACTGGAGGAGAGCAGGCTAAATTACCAACATAGCTAGAGAACTACCCACCCTGTGCTCCCATGCCTAGAGTGGTTGGTTTTTAATAGGAAAGCAGAAGGACTGGCAGGAACATCAGGTATTTCACACAAAGGAAGCAATACAAAGACAACAGGTTGCCTTTTTCAAGTACACAGTACATATCAGAAATATAGACTTGGGGTTTACATTACTCTTTATATACCATGGATCATTGATTACAAAGTATAACATGAAAAAACAGGTTTAGCAATAAAACAGCAGGTAATAGAAACTACCTGATCTTCCAAAAAGTTTTTAAAAACAGATTCTTAACATCAGTTTACAACTGATCCTTCAACATACAGTATATCCATGAGATCACCAGTAACCTATGTTTCAAAATATTGAGCAATGATCAGATAAGAGGCTACTAAGAATATGAAAGAGATACCGTAATTATTGCCTCTGTAAATGAGGAGAATGCTAAAAAAAAAGAAGGACCAGCCTGGTCAAAGATTTGTACCAAAAGCCAGCTCTGAAATAAAAAGCAGTAGATTGAGGTGACCTACACTATTTGACAGAATTCAAGAAAAATAGAACTAAAGAAATGTTTTAACAAAAAACAAAGGCATTTTATCAGAGGGGAAGCCTAGGAAACGGTGACTAAATGATATGTAAAAGGACCAAAATAAAATGAAGATCAGATATAGAACACTGACAGAAAAGATTAGGCTGGATTTTTTTCTTATTTCATATTCTGGAAGTTATTAATTTCATATTTAGTATACCTTACAGCAGTGGTCTCAAAGTAGCGGCCCACGGACTGGTTATAAATGGCCCGCCGAGCAGGGCTGGTGCTACCACTAGGCGGGTTAGGGTGCACTGCCGCCTAGGGCGCCCAGCCGCTGGCTATTTTACTCCCGCACTGTCCTCCACAGAGCCATGTCAAGCAGCGCCCCCGCCCCCCGCCCTGGCTCTCCGTTCTAATGTGTTTCCAGTCCAGACAGTAATCCCCCCTCTCTGCTCTCCTATCATGATATCAGCCAGCGAGTGTCACATGTCCAGCAACCCCCAGGGCGCTCTCTGATGTGTGAAGTTGGGGAGGTGTGGGCGGCCGGGCATCCATCGCTACATGGCAGTGAACAGCGAGGGGCCGGCCGAGGGCAGATAAGCCCGAGAGCCCGGGACCCGGGAGAAGAACTCCATCGTGGCACCGCCTCCTCGTTGACCTCGCCCCCCTGACCCCGCCTTCCCCAGGAGGCAAGCGGGCGCAGCGTACCCCATGCTTCAAGTTCCTCTGCGCGCTCTGATGTGAGGCTCGAAGCTGGAGGTGAGCTGTCACAGAGGACGGGCAGGAGGTGCAGGCTGCTGTAGGAGCCGCTGGAATTGGACGGATCGAAGCAGGAGACTGGCATCATGGTATGGAAGGCACTGTCTGTCATCATACACACCTGCAGACAGAGACTGGGACAGAGGTGGGACTGCAGGAACAGGGATAGGGGTCTCATCTCCCCCAACTCCCCCCTCCCTTCTCTCTCAGCCCCCCTCTCTCTAAGCCCCCCTCCCTTCTCTCTCAGCCCCCTTTCTCCAAGCCCACCTCACTTCTCACTCAGCCCCCCTCTCAAAGCCCCCTCCCTTCTCTCTCAGCCCTTCCCCCTCTCTCAGCCCCCCTCTCGCTAAGCCCCCCTCCCTTCTCTCTCAGCCCCCCTCCCTTCTCTCTCAGCTCCCCCTCTCTCCAAGCCCACCTCACTTCTCCCTCAGCCCCCTCTCTCCAAGCCCCCTCCCTTCTTTCTCAGCCCTTCCCCCTCTCTCAGCCCCCCTCTCTCTAAGCCCCCTCTCTCCAAGCCCACCTCACTTCTCCCTCAGCCCCCCCTCTCTCCAAGCCCCCTCCCTTCTCTCTCAGCCCTTCCCTCTCTCTCAGCCCCCCTTTCTCTAAGCCCCTCACCTCTCTCTCGGCCCCTCCCCTCTCACCCCCTCTCAGTCCTTCCCTCCTCTCAGCCCTCCCCCTCGATTAGCCCCCCTCCCTTCTCTCTTAGCCATCCCTATACTCTCAGCCCCCCTATCTCTCTCAGCCATCTCCCTCTCTCTAAGCACCCCTCCTTTCTCACCCACCCGTCTCTCTCAGCCATCCCCCCTCTCTCAGCCCTCCCTATTCTCTCAGCCCCCCTCTCGCTAAGCCCCCTCCCTTCTCTCCTAGCCCTCCCTTTTCTCTCAGCCCCCCTCTCTCAGCCCACCCTATTCTCTCAGCCCCCCTTTCTCTAAGCCTCCTCTCTTCTCTCTCAGCCCTCCCTATTCTCTCAGCCCAACTGTCTCTATCAGCCCCCTTTCTTAGCCCTCCCTCTCTCAGCCCCCACTCTCTTAACCCCCCTCTCTCTCAGCCCTCCTTCCTACCTCTCTCTCTCAGCCCACCCATCACTCTCAGCCCACCCATCACCTAGTGCAAACTTGGCTCATCTAACACAGAGCAAACACTGCCAAGCATCTGGCAGTAAGCAGTGACTGGTAGCAAACAGCAAATACAACTGTATATAGTTTATTGTTTTTGAAGTTTGAAAGTTTACATGCAACCCCCCATGGGATATGAAAATTTGTCATGTGGCCCTCAGGTAATTTGAGTTTGAAACCCCTGCCTTACAAGAATGTATTGTATGTGCATTGTGCACCTTTAAACTTGAACATGCCTTATAAAGTCCATCACAAAATGAATAAACTACATTGATTGATCTGTTTATCTACCACAGCATTAACCATGCTCCTTGTAACGAAACGTCTCACACTCAGCTTGAGTGCTTTCGTCATATACCGCTTCCTCCCAGTCTGAATATAGATATCAGATATTCCAACCACTGACGACAACAAACAAGGCAATACAGATTTGGTTGCTGAACATGAACTGATTTATTTGAGAGGACACACAATATAAATACAGCAGGATGACAATACGAACTGTAACCAGAAACCTAATTAAAATGAGCTAGTTATCTAATCATTTACCCAGACTAGGTGAATCAGAGACTAGACTAGACCTTTCAGGGGAGACTTGCCGTCTACTCACTCACAACTTACAATACACATATGTATAAACACATCCCCCAATAGTTTTCTAGGAGACAAAAGAGTGTTAATGAGCACAATAAACTATTGGGTGAAAGACCCGGGCTTTCCAGATCTCATTAATCAGCATTCCTTTCACATTCATCTGTCTACAGAGCCCCAAGCTGGCAGAGACCATCATGGCCTCCTTAACCACTTAAAGTGTATGTAAACCTAATGTCATCCTTTCTAAACTACTGCCATAGGGGTTATCTATAAGGATATACATGCCTCCTGCATGTATCTTTACCTGTCAAATGTCTCCCCGCTGTCTGTTATGAGAGACGAAAAACTGCATATTCTGTGGGTGGGTCTGTTGTCTGGAGCTCGGTGGGTGGAGTCGTGATGTCAGTAGACTCCCAGCCCACCTCTACACTCCCCTTGTCAACATGCATTTTTCTTCTGTGTATTTCTTACACTGAACTTCTGCTATGATCTCTAACATCCAGTGAAAAGACAGGAAAGTAACCACATGACTTTAGCATGCCCAATTATGCTGAGGTGTGGAACATCCAATCCTGGCAGAGCAGCAGAATAAAGGAGTGGGAGGGAATTAAAAAATAATGCATGTGTCTTAGGCTAGTGCACGAGATATGTAAATCACCTGTCACTCACAGCAAGGGGGAGGATTTGACAAAGTTTTTCTCTGTTTGTCAAGATTTATCTCACTGAACAATAAAAGAGGATTGCTCAGAGATAGATTAACTCTTTGTGGCAAGACTGGGCTCAAATGATAGGAAATCTTATACTTTATATTATGACATAAAAAAAAAAATTGGGGTTTACATCCACTTTAACCACTTCAATACCAGGCACTTGGACACCTTCCCGCCCAGGCCAATTTTCAGCTTTCAGCACTGTCGCAATTTCAATGACAATTGTGCGGTCATGCTACACTGTAACCAAACAAATTTTTTATCATTTTGTTCCCACAAATAGAGCTTTCTTTTGGTGGTATTTGATCACCTCTGCGGTTTTTATTTTTTGCGCAACAAAAAAAAAAAAAAGACTGAAAATTTTGAAAAAAAACAAGTTTTTCTTTGTTTCTGTTAACATTTTTTGTAAATAAGTATGTTTTCTTCTTCAATGACGGGCACTGATATGGCTGCACTGATGGGCACTGATACGGCGGCACTGATGGGCACAGATGAGGTGGCACCAATGAGGTGGCACTGATGAGGTGGCACTAATGATGGGCACTGATAGGTGCCACTGATGTGCACTGATAGGTGGCACTAGTATGCGGCACTGATGGGCACTCATAGATGGCACCAATGGGCACTCATAGGCGGCACTGATGGGCACTCATAGGTGGCATTGATTGGTACTTATGGGTGGCACTGATGGGTACTTATGGGTGGCACTGATGGGTGGCATGGATGGGCACTGATAGGCATAGATGGACACAGATGAGCACTGACAGGTGGCACCGATGACACTGATTAGTGGCACTGATGACACTGATTGGTGGCATTGCTTGGCAGAACTGAAATATAATGGTGCCAAAATTACTTAGAACCCCAAAACATTATATATTGTTTTTTTTCTAACACCCTAGAGAATAAAATGGCGGTCATTGCAATACTTTTTTTCACACCGTATGTGCGCAGCCGTATTACAAGCGCTTTTTTTGGGAAAAAATTAACTTTTTTGAATAAAAAAATAAGACAACAGTAAAGTTAGCCCAATTTCTTTTTATATTGTGAAAGATAATGTTACGCCAAGTAAATTGATACCCAACATGTCACTCTTCAAAATTGCGCCCGCTCGTGGAATGGCGTCAAACTTTTACCCTCAAAAATCTCCATAGGCGACGTTTAAAAAAATTCTACAGGTTGCATGTTTTGCATTACAGAGGAGGTCTAGGGCTAGAATCATTGCTCTCACTCTAACAATTGTGGCGATACCTTACATGTGTGGTTTGACCACCGTTTTCATATACGGGCGCTTCTCACGTATGCGTTCGCTTCTGCGCGCGAGCTCGTCGGGACAGGGTTTTTTTTTTTTTTAAATGTATTTTTATTATTTATTTTACATGATTTTATTTATTTTTACACTGTTTAAAAAAAAAAAGTGTGTCACTTTTATTCCTATTACAAGGAATGTAAACATCCCTTGTAATAGAAAAAAGCATGACAGGACCTCTTAAATATGAGATCTGGGGTCAAAAAGACCTCAGATCTCATATTTACACTAAAATGCAATACAAAAAAAAAAGTCGTTTAAAAAAATGACATTGAAAAAAATGTGCCTTTAAGACGTATGGGCAGAAGTGATGTTTTGACGTCGCTTCCGCTCAGCAGTGTCATGGAGACGAGTAGGCGCCATCTTAGCCTCACTCGTCTCCAGGCACAGCAGGGAGACAGACGCGATCTCCTCCGCCGCTACCGACGGCTCTGGTAAGCGGCGGAGGGCACCGGATCGCGGCGGGAAGGGGGGGCCCCTCTCCCGCCACCGATAGAAGTGATCTTGCGGCGAATCCGCCGCAGAGACCACTTTTATCTGAAAGCTGACCGCCGCACGAAAATGGGGATACCAGGGTTATGGCAGCTAGCTGCTGCCATAACAATGATATCCGCCAAACTTTGGACGTACATCGGCGTGTGGCGGTCGGCAAGTGGTTAATAATGTCATGTGCCCTGCAGCTGTTACCTATTGTACCACCCCCCCCCCCCTTAGATTGTAAGCTCCATGAGCAGGGCTCTCCTATTCTTTTTATATTGAACTGTGTTGTAATTGTACTGTCCCTGCTATATAAATCCTGTATAACAATAACACCTAAATGCAACCCTGCTTGAGCTTAAAGGATGGGAAACATGAAGTTAGTTGTAATGTTCACACTATGCTAATCTACCCCTGCTAAATTTATTACCATTTAATACAATGAGGTGCATTTGCCTTTTACCTGAATGTATAAAGGAGCCCAGTATTTAAACAATTTTTCTTCTATAAGCCCCCCAGAGTAATACATAATAAACAGCTAAACACTTGGATGCAATAAATATAAGGAAGCTGTTTTGCTTTCCTAAGGCTTGGTTCAGTCCTCTGTCCACCGCAACCAACCACAGTAAAAATGCAGCATGTTTGCAGGTACGGGAACCACAGGGGAATCACATGCTCAAAAAGACCATTCGATTTCTCGACGACTATGTTTTTTAAAAGGTGCATGCACCTTTTTTTTTTTTTTTTTACGGAAACACAGGCACGGTAGCTCATTCATTAGAATGGGCTGCCATGTCCGCACAAATGCGGGCCGCAAAAACGCTAAGGTGTGAACCTAGCGTAAGTATCTGTGTTTCTGTTCATTCAGTCCTGAGATTTACACAGCCCTACTACACCACACAGTGCTATTCTTTCCCCCTCCCCTTTCCCTTCTCCACCCTTTCCATCCTTTTTTCCCTCTTTCCCCTCCTTTCTTCCAACCCCCCTTTTTTGCCCCCCTCTTCCTCCTCCCCCCTTCTTTCTTCCCCAGCTATAATTTTACTGTAATATATATATATATATATATATATATATATATATATATATATATATATATATATATATATATATATATATATATATATATATTATTTTAATAATGATCTTTAAATCATCCTTTTATCGGTAGTTTTTATCAGATACAATACCCATGATTGTCTATATTTATATGCACTTATGTTTATGTATGTTTTCTTGAGATATTTTTTAATATATATATATTTTTAAAGATATTTTTTAGAAATATTTATTTTAAAATAATTTTAACATATATTTTTATTGGTGTAATTATAGGTATATATATCTATTTCTCCTCCCTTTGAATAAATAATGGGAGGTGCGTATGAGTGTGTGCATGTGTACCTGTGCATATGCACATATATACATTTATATCCTATGTAGATTAAGAACATATATATATAATTTTATAAAATAATATTATCATACCCATAATGAGATTGATCTTTCCTAATTTTAATATATACCACAAATATGTTTTATCGTATGGGTATACTTTAGCATCTTGTTTTTTGCCCATATAACCACACTTATAGTAATACCTAAAATTGTCTTATCTATTCTTTCATCCATAGCACATACACAATAATTTAATTAAATGAATTTAATATTGTATAATATGGTTTTCTGTTTTTAAAGTGTTTACATTCTTTCATATAATATCCCGTTAATCTTTGCATTGAAGATCCATGTCTATTGTTTCATATTGCTATACTGTGAACATACTGAGGGATATGTATATACATACCCTCATAATGTGTTTCTTTTTTATTCAAGACTATGTAAGCCTCTATGTGTATGTATAGAGCGCCATTTCCATTTTCTCCACTGGGTGGCAGCACCACCAAGGCACATAAAAAGGCTGTTTACAGCCTATATAATCCAGCTTGAGAAAGGAGCGCGCACTACAGACAACCCCCTAGTGCGCATGCTCATAAACGCGTTGCTATTTTGTCTGTGACACCATCACGCCACATGCTATGTTGCAGTGCTTCTCTGTAATCCACCAGCTGCTCTCCAAGTCTCGCTTTGGACTTCCCTGTAATCCACCAGCTGCTCTCCAAGCCTTGCTTTGGACTTCCCTGTAATCCACCAGCTGCTCTCCAAGCCTCATTCACATGCCGGAAGATTCCTGCTGGTCAGGACGCCGGCCATGAAAAGGATTCACAGGATGTGACCCCCTCTGCTGGAAGCTGTGACGGAGATTGGTGTAACCGCACTATCCTGTGCCTGAGTAATAAAACCTAAATGTGAGTGTTTTTAGTGCACTTTGTCTATTAAAACTATACAGTCTTAACTAAGAGGCACCTGCTTCCCATTTGTTTTCTCTCTACTACACCACACAGCGCTGCCTGGCAGGCAGGAGATCTGATTTTTCTCTGCTGCAGTTCAGTAACACTAACAGGTCTTGTACTTCTCCCAGCCTTTGACTGGACAGTGAAAGGAGAAGCATCAAATTGCTGAGCCCTTCTCTCTCTATCACTCTGCCCTATCCTCCTATCATCCTGCTCCCTGATAGCACGTAGGCACTGCAACACAAATGACTGGCTCTTCTGCTGCATCCTCTTTTACCAGTTTGAGCGAGATTCTGATACATTTTAAAAAATTAATGTAATGATGTAGTAACACGCACAAAGCTGTGTTCCTTTATTTTCTTTCTGGCTTTAATTTTACATAACTGATGTACCATTATAAAACAAGTATACATTTTAACAACTAATCAATAATGAAAACAGTCCTGAAAAAAAAAAATTACGTCACAAAATATTTACACCTTTCAAGTCTCTCAGCAGTTCAGAACCATTTTCTATTTAAGGCAGAATAGTACAGAAAAATAAATAAAGGGTCGGAAGAATGGAATTCTACAGTATATCCTGGCCAGTAAAAACGCAGCAGTGTGTCAGTGTGCACCATGAATTTCCCATCATCAGCTCAGCCCTCCTGTAGTATTGTATTAAACTGCTGCTTGGCTTTGTCGTGTTGCAGTTCAGCAGTTCATTTCTAAGCACAGGTGCAATTTAATGTAGTGGGCCAGCCATATAAATGAAGACAAGGGTGATTTCTCTCCATGTGCCGATCATACCGGATGAAGAGGAGTGTAAATTTGTTGAGCAATAATAGCTCACGGAAAGCACTGTGGGAGTACTTTAAAGCAACTGCTTCAGTCTCTGATTGCAGTGCTGAGTGCCTGGAAAATGAGACTTCATATAGCCAAAAAAACACTTCTTCAGCAGCTGCAATGCCTCGCTATACCAGTTTTTGGAGTGCCAAATAAATATACTGACCTGTTTCATGGACAGATGACTCAACATTACATAGACAGTTGCACTACTACCCTTTCTACACCTGCTGCAGCCTGATTCCTTAAAGGTACAGTCTGGGCTGTACACACATATAGTATTTAGCTTCAATGTAGAGCTTACCAGTGAGCCGAGTCTACGCCAGATATGCAGTTTAAGGGCTTTTTTGGCCCATTTTTATTCAAGTAAAAGAAAAAACAGTCCATCCAGGATTCCCACGCAGGGGTTTCAACTTCAAAGCAATAATGAAATAAATGGAAAATACTGAGCCACCTGTCTCTCTGGTCAGCTATACATGTGTTGAACTCGGTCCTCTTGACCCTGTAACTGTGTCCCTGTTTGGTACCCACACTGTACTTCTGGTGACACTCTCTCTTACAGCTTCCCGGCTGCTTCAGCCCACCGGCTTGGGCCCTCCGTCTGCTCTGTCAGACTGTCCTGTGCCAACAGGCACACTTCTCCCTTGCACGCCTGGACTCCTCGGGAGGGTGGAGACCAGAACTCTTTAAGGTTGAACTGGATGGACTTGTGTCTTTTTTCAACCTGACTAACTATGTAACCCTGGTCCTGGCTCTGCTATAAGCCCATTACCCACCTGTACAATCAACAAGCCAGACTCCTGTCTGTTCCCAAAACCCGGTTCCAGGATTGGAGATTCCATCCCACCCAGATCGCTATGAAATCTCCAGGCTGCAGGTCCCCAACTGGATTTTACCAACCACAGAGGAAACTGATAAAACCGTTTCCTCCAAATTAAATAATCCTCCTCCTCCTTTGAGAATCCTGGGCGACAACCACTAGGACAGTAATCCGTACTGTCACAATATATATATATCTATATATACACAGTATATATATATATATATATATATATATATATATATATATAGATATATATATATATATATATATATCTATATATATATATATATTTATACACAGTATCTCACAAAAGTGAGTAAACCCCTCACATTTTTGTAAATATTTTATTATATCTTTTTTTGTGACAACACCGAAGAAATTACACTTTGCTACAATGTAAAGTAGTAAGTGTACAGCTTGTATAATAGTGTAATGCTGTCCCCTCAAAATAACTCTTCACACAGCCATTAATGTCTAAACTACTGGCAACAAAAGTGAGTACACCCCTAAGCGAAATGTCCAAATTGGGCCCAATTAGCCATTTTCCCTCCCTGATGTCATGTGACTCGGTAATGTTACAAGGTCTCAGGTGTGAATGGGGAGCAGGTGTGGTAAATTTGGTGTTATCGCTCTCACTCTCTCATACTGGTCACTGGAAGTTCAATGTGGCACCCCATGGCAAAGAACTCTCAGAGGATCTGAAAAAGAGAATTGTTACTGTATATAAAGATGGCCTAGGCTATAGGAAGATTGCCAAGACCCTGAAACTGAGCTGCAGCATGGTGGCCAAGACCATACAGCGATTTAACAGGACAGGATCCACTCAGAACAGGCCTTGCCATGGTCGACCAAAGACGTTGAGTGCACGTGCTCAGCGTCATATCCAGAGGTTGTCTTTGGGAAATAGACGTATGAGTGCTGCCAACATTGCTGCAGAGGTTGAAGGGGTGGGGGGTCAGCCTGTCAGTGCTCAGACCATACACCGCACACTGCCAATCAAATTGGTCTGCATGGCTGTCATCCCATAAGGAAGCCTCTTTGAAAGATGATGCACAAAAAAGCCTGCAAAGAGTCTGCTGAAGGCAAGCAGACTAAGGACATGGATTACTGGAACCATGTCCTGTGGTCAGATAAACTTACTTGGTTCAGATGGTGTCAAGCATGTGTGGCGGCAGCCAGGTGAGGAGTACAAAGACAAGCGTGTCTTGCCGACAGTCAAGCATGGTGGTGGGAGTGTCATAGTCTGGGGATGCATGCTGCCAGCACTCAGGAGCAGGGGAGGGCTGGCAGCCTTAGGCCTGGGGAGCAAGTCCAGTCAAGTGGCCCATTGAACCACCGAATCAGCTCACCATCCATCTACACCACATTCCCTGTACAGAGAGAGGGCAGGAGACTGCTCAACATTGCCCCAGAGAGAGAGAGACCGCTTTACACTGCCCCATAGAGAGAGAGACCGCTTCACACTGCCCCATAGAGAGAGAGACCGCTTCACACTGCCTGCCCAGAGAGAGAGACCGCTTCACACTGCCTGCACAGAGAGAGAGAGACCGCTTCACACTGCCTGCACAGAGAGAGAGAGACCGCTTCACACTGCCCCATAGAGAGAGAGACCGCTTCACACTGCCCCATAGAGAGAGAGACCGCTTCACACTGCCCCATAGAGAGAGAGAGACCACTTCACACTGCCCCATAGAGAGAGAGACCGCTTCACACTGCCTGCACAGAGAGAGAGAGACCGCTTCACACTGCCCCATAGAGAGAGAGACCGCTTCACACTGCCCCATAGAGAGAGAGAGACCGCTTCACACTGCCCCATAGAGAGAGAGACCGCTTCACACTGCCCCATAGAGAGAGAGACCGCTTCACACTGCCCCATAGAGAGAGAGACCGCTTCACACTGCCCCATAGAGAGATAGACCGCTTCACACTGCCCCATAGAGAGATAGACCGCTTCACACTGCCCCATAGAGAGAGAGACTGCTTCACACTGCCTGCACAGAGAGAGAGATCGCTTCACACTGCCCCATAGAGAGAGAGAGACCACTTCACACTGCCTGCACAGAGAGAGACCGCTTCACACTGCCTGCACACAGAGAGAGAGAGAGACCGCTTCACACTGCCTGCACAGAGAGAGAGAGACCGCTTCACACTGCCTGCACAGAGAGAGAGAGACCGCTTCACACTGCCTGCACAGAGAGAGAGAGACCGCTTCACACTGCCCCATAGAGAGAGAGACCGCTTCACACTGCCCCATAGAGAGAGAGACCGCTTCACACTGCCCCATAGAGAGAGAGACCGCTTCACACTGCCCCATAGAGAGAGAGACTGCTTCACACTGCCTGCACAGAGAGAGAGATCGCTTCACACTGCCCCATAGAGAGAGAGAGACCGCTTCACACTGCCTGCACAGAGAGAGACCGCTTCACACTGCCTGCACAGAGAGAGAGAGACCGCTTTACACTGCCTGCACAGAGAGAGAGAGACTGCTTCACACTGCCTGCACAGAGAGAGAGACCGCTTCGCACTGCCTGCACAGAGATAGAGAGACCGCTTCACACTGCCTGCACAGAGAGAGAGACCGCTTCACACTGCCTGCACAGAGAGAGAGACCGCTTCACACTGCCTGCACAGAGAGAGAGACCGCTTCACACTGCCTGCACAGAGAGAGAGACCGCTTCACACTGCCTGCACAGAGAGAGAGAGAGACCGCTTCACACTGCCTGCACAGAGAGAGAGACCGCTTCACACTGCCTGCACAGAGAGAGAGACCGCTTCACACTGCCTGCACAGAGAGAGAGAGACCGCTTCACACTGCCTGCACAGAGAGAGAGAGAGACCGCTTCACACTGCCTGCACAGAGAGAGAGACCGCTTCACACTGCCTGCACAGAGAGAGAGACCGCTTCACACTGCCTGCACAGAGAGAGAGACCGCTTCACACTGCCTGCACAGAGAGAGAGAGACCGCTTCACACTGCCTGCACAGAGAGAGAGACTGCTTCACACTGCCTGCACAGAGAGAGAGACCGCTTCACACTGCCTGCACAGAGAGAGAGAGAGAGACCGCTTCACACTGCCTGCACAGAGAGAGAGAGACCGCTTCATACTGCCTGCACAGAGAGAGAGAGAGAGAGAGACCGCTTCACACTGCCTGCACAGAGAGAGAGAGACCGCTTCACACTGCCTGCACAGAGAGAGAGACCGCTTCACACTGCCTGCACAGAGAGAGAGACCACTTCACACTGCCTGCACAGAGAGAGAGACCACTTCACACTGCCTGCACAGAGAGAGAGAGAGAGAGAGAGAGAGACCGTGCAGTGAAAGAAGCACATGCAGGCGTACGCCGGAGCACCGGCCAGATTAAGGGCATGGTGGGCCTGGTGCTGCAGTGGAGCAGGTTTAGGAGTGGCAGGGATATGAAGTAATGTCATATCCCAGCTCTCCTCTTACTGGCCACCCTCCTGTATTTCCAGGAGCCTGTGCCCAGACTTGGTCACAGCCCCACATGTGTAATGCTAGGGAAGCCTGGCACTTGATTTACCAAGCTTCCGTAAAAGCCATGTGTCGGTGCGTGTTCTATAGCAGCCAGCAGTGATCGCCAAAAAAATAAATAAAGACATGCTGGTTGTACTGAAGTCAGTTGATCGAATTCTGTACAACCAGTCTGCACATAGATAGATTGAAATTTCTGCTGAACCGGTAGAATTTCAATCTGTCTATGGTGGCCTAAGTCCACCAGTCTCTGGGTTTAATAATATCCTCAAATCTTCTAAAAGGAGTGCTCCACTTAGGTGTAGAAATTCACGTTGAACGCCACCTTATTTCCAGAACTCTCTTTAGGGTACTTTCACACTGAAGGCGCTTTACAGGCGTTTTAGTGCTAAAAATAGCGCCTGTGAACTGCCTCTCATGCCACCCCAGTGTGAAAGCCCCGAGTGTTCTCACACTGGGGCAGTGTGCTTGTGGGACATTCTGAAAAGTCCTGCAAGTGGCATTATTGGGGCGGTTTGGGAGAGGTGCCCTGCCCATTGAAATGAATGCAACACGGGCAGTTTTAACCCTTTCTTCGGCCGCTAGCGAGGGTTAAAACTAAAACAACGGTAAAAGCGCCACTAAAACGAGCAGCGCTTTACCACTACCACCCACACCACCCCAGTGTGAAAGTACCCTTAGGTATTAGATGTGCAAACAATAAGGCGAGAGCCCATCTAATACCTACAGAGAGTAATGCAAATAAGGTGGAGTTCAAAGTGAACTGTGCAATTACCTACAGGGATTGGCATTTAGGGGGTTAAAACAGGCAGGGATGAAATGTAATATCAACTCATCACTGTCTGTCAAATGCCTCTGAAAAGTGACCTGAGCATGGATCACTTTTCAGAGGAGTGGCAGTGCCTGCTGCAAGTGAATACAAGCATTTGGGATCACACTGGTGTGCTGCGGTTTGGCTGCAGTGCGGGTGTACTAGCGGGTTTCCTTAGCCGCAGCCCCTCAGACTTCTTTTAGGTTGCACTTTGCATTTTGCTGCATTTTCTGAAAGTGCGCCAAATATGCAGCATGCAGGACATTTTGTGCACTTTCAGAACATGCAGTAAATGTGCAACCTCTATGGGACCAGGGGCAACATGCAGGAAGACTGCCAGCATTGCAGCATGCCAGTGTGAGGCCACATCATAACACCTAGGAGGGCAAGATACTGTCACAGGCTGCTAGAGAAAAAACTTTTTGGCTGCAGAGAGAGGGAGGGAGGAGCTCACTTACTTGGACGGTCCCAGCCTGAGGAGACTCACTGAATTCGAGCCGACTGCTCAGATGTAACTTTCCCGCCCACACATCCTCTTCACAGACAGCACACGGGCTGCCCGGAGTGTGGGCAGGGCTGCCGAGAGTGTGGGCGGGGAAAGAGAGAGCAGATACAGCCTCTGCCAGCCATTCATGTGGAGGAGGGCGGGGCTGGGCGGGGCTGTGCTGTGCTCTGTAACAGACTGTCAGCCCTGAGACATCGCTGGCTCACAGTACTAGACTCGGCCAGCTCAAGAACTGCACATGTGCGGTTTTGAGCTGATGACACAGCAGCCTTTGCACAGCATATAAGAGCAGCCCAGGGGGCAATTGCATCCCTGCCTCCCGGCCCAGCCCGCCCCTGCTCAGGAGCTACAGTTCATTAAGACAACCATGAATGTCAACATGTATTGTGACATACTGAAGCAGAGCATGAGCCCCTCCCTTCGGAGACTGGGCCACAGGGCAGTATTCCAACATGATAACGACCCCAAACACACCTCCAAGATGTCCACTGCCTTGCTAAAGAAGCTGAGGGTAAAGGTGATGGACTGGCCAAGCTTGTCTCCAGACCTAAACCCTATTGAATACCTGTGGGGCATCCTCAAATGGAAGGTGGAGGAGCGTAATATCCACTAGCTCTGTGATGTCATTGTGAAGGAGTGGAAGAGGACTCCAGTGGCAACCTGTGAAGCTCTGGTGAACTCCATGCCCAGGGGGGGTAAGGCAGTGCTGGAAGGTAATGGTGGCCACACAAAATATTGACACTTTGGGCCCAATTTGGACATTTTCACTTACAGGGGGAATACTCACTTTTGTTGCCAGCGGTTTAGACATTAATGGCTGTGTGTTGAGTTATTTTGAGGGGACAGCAAATTTACACTGTTATTCAAGCGGTGCACTCACTACTTTACATTGTAGCAAAGTGTCATTTCTTCAGTGTTGTTACATGAAAAGATAGAATAAAATATTTACAAAAATGTGAGGGGTGTACTCACTTTTGTGAGATACTGTATATCTATATCTAGAATGTAATGCATTGCAAATGTAAACTTGTTTTTTTTCAGACTGTAATGTATGAAAAACAAAAAACAGTTTTCTTACTTTTCTTACTTTCTGTTAGAAAAACATATCAAATAAACAATATGTATTTGTAAATTTTGGCTAAAATGAATTCTGCTACATTTGTTTGGTAAAATATATATCAGTCTATGTGAAAGTTATGAAAACACTGTATGTATACACTGTATATTTGAAATTTTAATAAATGTAAAATGTCAGTATTTGAAATGTATTAACCTTGATGTTCTGAGTGCCTATCATATTTCTTGAGACCCTAAAATATCAGAACAGTATAAAGACCCCCAAAAATGACCCCTTTTTAGAAAGTAGACGCCCTAAAGTATTTTGTAAGAAGCATGGTGAACATTTTACAGCTCTAATTATTTTCTTAGTCTTTTGAAAATGAAGAAAGTAAATGTAATGCAATGTAAAGTAATGTAACAAATATTTTTTTTTTTTTTACATAAACATGTTGTTTTAATAGGCATGCACATTTTTTGGAAAGTTGACATCCCAAGGCATGATGAATTCTTTCTTTGCTGAGAGGCATGATGAGTTCTTTCTTTGCTAATAGGCATGATTTCTTTGAATATTTCTGAATATTTATTTTTTTGCCACATTTTTTGTAAAATAAAGAAAATAAAATGTATTTTTTCACAAAGTTGTCATTTTATATTTCTCACACAAAGCATTGGCTTACTTCAAATTATACTTCAAATCACATTCTGCTACTTCTCCAAAGTATAGGGTTGCCTAACCCATGTGTGAAACTTATTTGTAGCCTAACTGTGTAGCGGGGCATTAATGCTTCAGGTGATCAGAACATTGATGTTGGCTGG
Source organism: Aquarana catesbeiana (assembly GCF_042186555.1). Taxonomy (NCBI): domain Eukaryota; kingdom Metazoa; phylum Chordata; class Amphibia; order Anura; family Ranidae; genus Aquarana; species Aquarana catesbeiana. Next base: position 590,286,969 of record NC_133326.1, read on the forward strand.
CACTAGTATTACAACACTGGTATTTATTCTGGCTGGTGATCAGGATGCTGGCTCAGGCTAACACTGGTACTGGTGTGGTTGGCGATCAAGACACTAGCACTAGCTGACACTGGTACTAGAACACTGTACTTGTGCTGGTTGACAATCAGGACACTGGCACTGGTATTATAAAACTGGACTGGTGTGCCTGGTCATCAGGACACTGGACCTTGGCTGACACTGGCATTAGCATACTGTATTAGTGCTGGCTGGAGATCAGGGCACTGGTATTTTAATATACTGTACAATGAGTCTAAGTCATAAAGAAAGTTTGTACTGAACGATTTCCCTCTTCTGGACATTGTGAGCACAGCAGGTTTAAACAGGAGGTGGTTAAGTAATGACCAGCATGTGTTACTGCCTGTGGGTTCCACTTTGATCAGTGCCTGTTCTGCCCCACTTATATGCCATTTTTCTTTGCTGGGTTACTATTGTTCTGTAATCTGACAACTGGTGGCAGTCTTGGCCCATAACAACTTGTTTACTATGTAAATTGGTATCTTCCTCTGTACTCCCATCCTGTTTAGTCTGTACTGCAATTAGCTGAAGTGATATTGTGTTAGATTCAACTTCTTGTCTTATTGAAGAGTTAAGCTGCCTGTGGATGGTGCCAAGTCAGCAGGTGACCATACTGCCCAGATGGAAAGGAGGTATGTCAAAGTATAAAGTGGTGTATGAAACAGAACAATGCCTGAATGATGACGTATCCCCACTCAGGTCCACCAACTTAGCATATCTTATTAGTACTGGTTTGGGCAACAAGGACTGGGGGGTCAAATTCACCCCTGCAACCAACCCGTTTTCCCCTGGCTTTCACATATCAGGAACTAAAAATAAAAATAAAAAATACACTGGAGTTACGTTTTAAATAAAAAAGCAGTTCCATTTAAGACCACTAGTATAAAGACACGACTGGCAAAAATACATTCTGTCCTCATTGCCCATTCCAAGTATGCTGCCCTGTCTCGTGAATTCCCACTACACTCTTTTAATGTCTGTGCAAGCTTGGAATGTTAGATTTCATAATAACATTTATTAAATACAATTACTGACATACTGAGTTCCTACTGAACATTTCTACCCTTTGTGAAGACTAGTCACATTTATCTAAATTCCTTAATACATGGGTAGAAGCTAATGCCTTGGAATGGTGCACTATCTATTGTTCTAGCTGCTTTCACAAGACAGGATAGTAAATTACTTACACAAAGGCCTTGCTTAAGGTCACTCTGCTAGAAAAGAGATAACTAGGTTCATTTAAGAACTCCCTGTCTATGCCATGTGCGATGAGTGTTGTAGCAATTAATGTGAGCCACTGTTTACATGTGGTAAGAGATGTTCAATTACTAGGATACTGTTATTAATACAGACCAGCACAGGGAGTTGTATGACTTAATGCCATAAGTTCTTCTTCGCTTATTCATTCCTTGTTTCACCCTAAGAAGGGTTTGGAACATGTCTTAAAATTCACCAATTTAATGTTATTTTACTTTTTGTCAAGTGAGAAACAACCAGAAATGTTAGGTTTTATAATAGAGTCAATATGCAGGAGATTAAAGAAAGAGGGAAATGTTCTGATAATAAAAGAAATATCTTACATAAAATAAACCAGAATGAAGAATGGCAAAGCACCATCTTAGGAAAGTGTAATACTGCAGGCTGTGTGCCAATTACATCTTGTATTCTCAGAATCCATCTCTCTCCCTCTCTCTCTCTCTCTCTCTCTCTCTCTCTCTCTCTCTCTCTCTCTCTCTCTCTCTCTCTAATCGCATTCATTTTTTTTTTTTATATATAACTTTTATTCCTATTACAAGAAATGTAAACATCTCTTGTAATAGGAATTAGGCGTGACAGGTCCTCTTTATGGAAACATCTGGGGTCAATAAGACTCCACATATCTCCTCTATCCTGGAAAGCATGAGATCCCCCCAAAAAAACAAAAAAAAACAACATCGATCTCTGCTTTCCAGGGTAAAAAGCAGGTAGTACTAATCCCCTAAAAGATGCAACATGAAACCTCATGTATAAATATAAAAGTGCACCAATAATGGTGAAAATACTTATCAAATGTCCTACTGTCCCTTCGTTTTTTCTTAACATGAAAGGTTTTTTCCATGCCAGAGGTGCAATGTGTGTAAACACAATGCACATAGACCTGGAAAAATTGAAATCTTTGGATCAACCACTACTGGTAAAGAATATCAGATTAAACATTTTATGACTTGCTCTACGAGGTACATTGTATACCTCATATCATAACTTGTCCCTGTGAGAAGCAGTACGTGGGCCGGACAATATGTACTTTTGCCATAAGAGTTAACGAACACATAAAGGCCATTAAGAAGGGGCGCACCAATCATAGCGTACCCAAACACTATTTACTTTGCCACAATCAAAATTCAACGGGTACCAAGTTTTAAATAATAGATAAATTTGTGCCCCATTGGAGGGGTGAGTCCAATGTTAGGGGTGTGTCCAAGCTTGAAACTTTTTGGATACACAAGTTGAAATGCTACATGCCACATGGACTTAAAGTTGAATGGGACATTAACCACTTGACGACCGCCTCACGCCGATTTACGTCGGCAAGGTGGCACGGACAGGCAAAATCACGTATATATATGTGATTTGCCTTCCGCGGGTGGGGGGTCCGATCGGACCCCCCCCCCGGTGCCCGAGGCGGTCGTCTTTGGTCCCACGGCGATCGGAGATGAGGGGGAGGCCATCCGTTCGTGGCCCCCCCCTCGCGATCGCCGCCGGCCAATCAAATCTTTTCTTTGCTGCTGTATGCTAAACAGCAGCAAAGGAAATGATGTCATCTCTCCTCGGCTCGGTAATTTCCGTTCCGGCCCGAGGAGAGAAGACAGGTATGTGAGTGCACCAACACTACACAACACAGTAGAACATGCCAGGCACACTAAACACCCCGATCCCCCCCCCGATCGCCCCCCGATCCCCCCCCAATCACCCCCCCCGTCACAAACTGACACCAGCAGTTTTTTTTTTTTTTTTCTGATTACTGCATTGGTGTCAGTTTGTGACAGTTACAGTGTTGGGACAGTTAGTATTACCCCCCTGTAGGTCTAGGATACCCCCCTAACCCCCCCTAATAAAGTTTTAACCCCTTGATCACCCCCTGTCACCAGTGTCGCTAAGCGATCATTTTTCTGATCGCTGTATTAGTGTCGCTGGTGACGCTAGTTACGGACCTAAATATTTAGGTTCGCCGTCAGCGTTTTATCGCGACAGGGACCCCCATATACCACCTAATAAATGTTTTAACCCCTTGATGGCCCCCTAGTTAACCCTTTCACCACTAATCACCGTATAAGTGTTACGGGTGACGCTGGTTAGTTTGTTTATTTCTTTTAGTGTCAGGGCACCCGCCGTTTATTACCGAATAAAAGTTTAGCCCCCTGATCGCCCGGCGGTGATATGCGTCGCCCCAGGCAGCGTCAGATTAGCGGCAGTACCGCTAACACTAACGCACGCAGCATACGCCTCCCTTAGTGGTATAGTATCTGAACGGATCAATATCTGATCCGATCAGATCTATACTAGCGTCCCCAGCAGTTTAGGGTTCCCAAAAACACAGTGTTAGCAGGATCAGCCCAGATACCTGCTAGCACCTGCATTTTGCCCCTCCGCCCGGCCCACCCAAGTGCAGTATCGATCAATCACTGTCACTTACAAAACACTAAACGCATAACTGCAGCGTTCGCAGAGTCAGGCCTGATCCCTGCGATCGCTAACATTTTTTTGGTAGCATTTTGGTGAACTGGCAAGCACCAGCCCCAGGCAGCGTCAGGTTAGCGCCAGTAGCGCTAACACCCACGCACGCACCGTACAGCTCCCTTAGTGGTATAGTATCTGATCGGATCAATATCTGATCCGATCAGATCTATACTAGCGTCCCCAGCAGTTTAGGGTTCCCAAAAACGCAGTGTTAGCGGGATCAGCCCAGATACCTGCTAGCACCTGCGTTTTGCCCCTCCGCCCGGCCCAGCCCAGCCCACCCAAGTGCAGTATCGATCGATCACTGACACTTACAAAACACTAAATGCATAACTGCAGCGTTCACAGAGTCAGGCCTGATCCCTGCGATCGCTAACAGTTTTTTTGGTAGTATTTTGGTGAACTGGCAAGCACCAGCCCCAAGTAGCGTCAGATTAGCGCCAGTACCGCTAACACCCACGCACGCACCGTACACCTCCCTTAGTGGTATAGTATCTGAACGGATCAATATCTGATCCGATCAGATCTATACTAGCGTCCCCAGCAGTTTAGGGTTCCCAAAAATGCAGTGTTAGCGGGATCAGCCCAGATACCTGCTAGCACCTGCGTTTTGCCCCTCTGCCCGGCCCAGCCCACCCAAGTGCAGTATCGATCGATCAAAACACTAAATGCATAACTGCAGCGTTCGCAGAGTCAGGCCTGATCCCTGCGATCGCTAACAGTTTTTTTGGTAGCTTTTTATTGAATTGGCAAGTGCCAGCACTGCAGTAACACTTGGTGACGTGGCGAGTCCCATAAGTGCAGTTCAAGCTGGTGAGGTGGCAAGCACAAGTAGTGTCCCGCTGCCACCAAGAAGACAAACACAGGCCCGTCGTGCCCATAGTGCCCTTCCTGCTGCATTCGCCAATCCTAATTGGGAACCCACCGCTTCTGCAGCGCCCGTACTTCCCCCATTCACATCCCCAACCAAATGCAGTCGGCTGCATGAGAGGCATTTTCTTTATGTCCTCCCGAGTACCCCTACCCAACCAACCCCCCCAAAAAAAATGTCATGTCTGCAGCAAGCGCGGATATAGGCATGACACCCGCTATTATTGTCCCTCCTGTCCTGACAATCCTGGTCTTTGCATTGGTGAATGTTTTGAACGCTACCATTCATTAGTTGAGTATTAGCGTAGGGTACAGCATTTCACAGACTAGGCACACTTTCACAGGGTCTCCCAAGATGCCATCGCATTTTGAGAGACCTGAACCTGGAACCGGTTACCGTTATAAAAGTTAGTTACAAAAAAAGTGTAAAAAAAAAAAAAATATATATAAAATAAAAAAAAAATAGTTGTCGTTTTATTGTTCTCTCTCTCTCTATTCTCTCTCTCTTGTTCTGCTCTTTTTTACTGTATTCTATTCTGCAATGTTTTATTGTTATTATGTTTTATCATGTTTGCTTTTCAGGTATGCAATTTTTTATACTTTACCGTTTACTGTGCTTTATTGTTAACCATTTTTTTGTCTTCAGGTACGCCATTCACGACTTTGAATGGTTATACCAGAATGATGCCTGCAGGTTTAGGTATCATCTTGGTATCATTCTTTTCAGCCAGCGGTCGGCTTTCATGTAAAAGCAATCCTAGCGGCTAATTAGCCCCTAGACTGCTTTTACAAGCCGTGGGAGGGAATGCCCCCCCCCCCACCGTCTTCCGTGTTTTTCTCTGGCTCTCCTGTCTCAACAGGGAACCTGAGAATGCAGCCGGTGATTCAGCCAGCTGACCATAGAGCTGATCAGAGACCAGAGTGGCTCCAAACATCTCTATGGCCTAAGAAACCGGAAGCTACGAGCATTTTATGACTTAGATTTCGCCAGATGTAAATAGCGCCATTGGGAAATTGGGGAAGCATTCTATCACACCGATCTTGGTGTCATCAGATGCTTTGAGGGCAGAGGAGAGATCTAGGGTCTAATAGACCCCAATTTTTTCAAAAAAGAGTACCTGTCACTACCTATTGCTATCATAGGGGATATTTACATTCACCGAGATAACAATAAAAATGATTAAAAAAAAAAATGAAAGGAATAGTTTAAAAATAAGATAAAAAAGCAAAAAAATAATAAAGAAAAAAAAAAGAAAAAAAAAAAGCACCCCTGTCGCCCCCTGCTCTCGCGCTAAGGCGAACGCAAGCGGCGGTCTGTCGTCAAATGTAAACAGCAATTGCACCATGCATGTGAGGTATCGCCGCGAAGGTCAGATCGAGGGCAGTAATTTTTGCAGTAGACCTCCTCTGTAAATCTAAAGTGGTAACCTGTAAAGGCTTTTAAAGGCTTTTAAAAATGTATTTATTTTGTTGCCACTGCACGTTTGTGCGCAATTTTAAAGCATGTCATGTTTGGTATCCATGTACTCGGCCTAAGATCATCTTTTTTATTTCATCAAACATTTGGGCAATATAGTGTGTTTTAGTGCATTAAAATTTAAAAAAGTGTGTTTTTTCCCCAAAAAATGCGTTTGAAAAATCGCTGCGCAAATACTGTGTGAAAAAAAAAAATGAAACACCCACCATTTTAATCTGTAGGGCATTTGCTTTAAAAAAAATATATAATGTTTGGGGGTTCAAAGTAATTTTTTTGCAAAAAAAAAAAAAACTTTTTCATGTAAACAAAAAGTGTCAGAAAGGGCTTTGTCTTCGAGTGGTTAGAAGAGTGAGTGATGTGTGACATAAGCTTCTAAATGTTGTGCATAAAATGCCAGGACAGTTCAAAACCCCCCCAAATGACCCCATTTTGGAAAGTAGACACCCCAAGCTATTTGATGAGAGGCATTTCGAGTCCATGGAATATTTTATATTGCGACACAAGTTGCGGGAAAGAGACAAATTTTTTTTTTTTTTTGCACAAAGTTGTCACTAAATGATATATTGCTCAAACATGCCATGGGAATATGTGAAATTACACCCCAAAATACATTCTGCTGCTTCTCCTGAGTACGGGGATACCACATGTGTGAGACTTTTTGGGAGCCTAGCCGCGTACGGGACCCCGAAAACCAAGCACCGCCTTCAGGCTTTCTAAGGGCGTGAATTTTTGATTTCACTCTTCACTGCCTATCACAGTTTCGGAGGCCATGGAAAGCCCAGGTGGCACAAAACCCCCCCAAATGACCCCATTTTGGAAAGTAGACACCCTAAGCTATTTGCTGAGAGGTTTAGTGAGTATTTTGCAGACCTCACTTTTTGTCACAAAGTTTTGAAAATTGAAAAAAGAAAAAAAAAAGTTTTTTCTTGTCTTTCTTCATTTTCAAAAACAAATGAGAGCTGCAAAATACTCACCATGCCTCTCAGCAAATAGCTTGGGGTGTCTACTTTCCAAAATGGGGTCATTTGGGGGGGTATTGTGCCACCTGGGCATTCCATGGCCTCCGAAACTGTGATAGGCAGTGAAGAGTGAAATCAAAAATTTTCACCCTTAGAAATCCTGAAGGCGGTGCTTGGTTTTCGGGGCCCCGTACGCGGCTAGGCTCCCAAAAAGTCCCACACATGTGGTATCCCCATACTCAGGAGAAGCAGCTAAATGTATTTTGGGGTGCACTTCCACATATGCCCATGGCCTGTGTGAGCAATATATCATTTAGTGACAACTTTGTGCAAAAAAAAAAAAAAAAAAAAGTGTCACTTTCCCGCAACTTGTGTCAAAATATAAAATATTCCATGGACTCAATATGCCTCTCAGCAAATAGCTTGGGGTGTCTACTTTCCAAAATGGGGTCATTTGGGGGGGTTTTGTGCCACCTGGGCATTCCATGGCCTCCGAAACTGTGATAGGCAGTAAAGAGTGAAATCAAAAATTTACACCCTTAGAAATCCTGAAGGCGGTGCTTGGTTTTCGGGGCCCCGTACGCGGCTAAGCTCCCAAAAAGTCCCACACATGTGGTATCCCCATACTCAGGAGAAGCAGCTGAATGTATTTTGGGGTGAAATTCCACATAGGCCCATGGCCTGTGTGAGCAATATATCATTTAGTGACAACTTTTTGTAAATTTTTTTTTTTTTTTTTTGTCATTATTCAATCACTTGGGACAAAAAAAATAAATATTCAATGGGTTCAACATGCCTCTCAGCAATTTCCTTGGGGTGTCTACTTTCTAAAATGGGGTCATTTGGGGGGGTTTTGTACTGCCCTGCCATTTTAGCACCTCAAGAAATGACATAGGCAGTCATAAACTAAAAGCTGTGTAAATTACAGAAAATGTACCCTAGTTTGTAGACGCTATAACTTTTGCGCAAACCAATAAATATATGCTTATTGACATTTTTTTTACCAAAGACATGTGGCCGAATACATTTTGGCCTAAATGTATGACTAAAATTTAGTTTATTGGATTTTTTTTATAACAAAAAGTAGAAAATATCATTTTTTTTCAAAATTTTCGGTCTTTTTCCGTTTATAGCGCAAAAAATAAAAACTGCAGAGGTGATCAAATACCATCAAAAGAAAGCTCTATTTGTGGGAAGAAAAGGACGCAAATTTCGTTTGGGTACAGCATTGCATGACCGCGCAATTAGCAGTTAAAGCGACGCAGTGCCAAATTGGAAAAAGACCTCTGGTCCTTAGGCAGCATAATGGTCCGGGGCTCAAGTGGTTAATTCCTTTATTATTAATAAATATTTATTAATATTTATTTATTAATATTTATTAATGTCCTTTATTAATTCCTTTATCAATCAATCTTGATTCCCCAATATCTGAGATTAGTTCCCTTCTCCCTCCCCCCCCCCATATGCCTGATCTGACGTTTAACACTTTGGTCATATATGTCTCTTGTTTCAGTGTGGACAGAGACATTACTAGCCATTTAAGTCTGCTGCCCATTTTTAGTCTTGTTTTGTTGTATGCTTTGCAGGTGTGATCTTATTGTGTATCATGTATTGATTATAATAATTATTGTTGTAATGTTAATATTTTCGCTCTATGTACACTACTTTTTAGATTGTGCATTTTGACTTCCTAATATAAATATTTTATCCCTCTGAGTCAAGTTCTAGTATAGAACAATTATATGTTGCTGTGGCTTCCTTTTCTCTTGACTCGCTTGGAGCGCATATGCGTTCCAATTTCTTTACAAACCCTTCCGGCTTCCAGTTCCCAATGATAATATGCGCTCCAGGCACGCATTGTGTTGATACACAGTGGTGGTCATGTGTGCACTACGTGTCTCACTGTGGGTGCCTTGCCGACTGCGGAGTAAGTGATACACCTAACAGCTGAGAGCGTCTTTAATTGAGGAACTAGATCGAGGCTTGGTTCTGGGCCAGTATGCGTTGGATCTTACTGGCTCATCTTGGGATCACATGACCACGAATTGGCACGCACGCCGAGTAACCAGGAAGTCAGGCTTCACGCTGTTGAATCAGCTGTTTTATGATTTTTAATTCTGATATTTGTATATAAGCGTGGCAGTGGCAGGTTGGCACATACCCCAGCAGAAGTCTTTTAGGACGAAATGCGTAGGGTCTCTTTGCTGATCCCAGCCACTTTTTAACACGCTATTTTAATATTTTGGAATCGATTCCATTGTCAGGTTTTTATATTGAATATTGGATGATCCTTTTTTTTAATAAACCCTATACTCATTTTGGGATTTACACCATGTGGAGTCTCTCTCTTTTTTATTCCATATTTTGATTATTGCCCTCCTGATCGAGATGCTTGCATACACCTTGGAGTAAGACGACAAACTAGATATCCGGACGGATGCCCAGGTCTCCATTCCAGCAGGAACATCTCATCTCTTCAGACCAGATCCACACTGTCATCCACTATATGGCAGTTTAAACGTTTTTGACTCACTGCTCATGGCTTGTGAGTCCACCATTGCTGGTAAGAGTACCCCATCTTTTTTACTGTTTGAGATTACCATTGGGAAGAAAACCATTTGATTATCATCTTACCACTCAAAGCAGTTTGAGAAACATATGAGAGATCTGTGAATACTACTATCTATATCTCTATGAACTTTCCTTTGTGTTAGCAACACGGATTCTTTATTCATTTATGAACTTTCCTTGGTGTTAGCAACACAGATTTTTTTTCATTTTTGTTTCATTTACCCACTTATTGATTATTGCCCAGTATATGTTCACACATTTTTGCATTTTAGTATGTAAGGCTTTTTTTGTTTATACATACAATTTTACACTTATTGTTTGTTCACATCTTTCATGTATGAGTGAGTGATTTGCTATAATAATGGCTACACATTTACTTTAATTTAATTTGATAAGTATTTTCACCATTATTGGTGCACTTTTATATTTATACATAAGGTTTCATGTTGCACCTTTTAGGGGATTAGTGCGACTTGAGGTCTTAGTCCAGTCGCATGTTGTTGATTGGTATATACTTCATTATATATTCATTTCTGAACCTTGGAGTGTCACTTTAGGCTGCCTCTATTTTCTATAGGCACTTGTATATCGTTTTTCACACATTTAGCGCCACACTTTTACTTTGTATTATTGCACAATTTGTCTGATTGTCATGTTGGCTGCTCCTGACCTTTGGGATTGGCGCGGTACTATTACCCTATTAAAAAGCAGGTAGTGTTTACATCTCCCAGTGCCACAAGTGCGTCATGGCATTACTTTCGGCCTCCCATTTCCTCAAAGAAATATGTGGGGACCATCTGGTCCACAATCAGCTCTATGCTAGTCCGGCATTGACGTTGGATCGGTTCTCTGGGTGCCTTGCACGGGAGAGCCCCCAGAGGCACAGGAGGGGGGGTTGTCCCCTATCGATGCCTATAAAAGCCATCCAGTGGCTCATGAGCCACTAGTATGGATTTTAAAAGATAGGGAATCACTGGCTGAAAACAAAAATCTCTGGATGATGCCTGTAGCTGCAGATATCACCACTTCAAGACCAGGACATCATATGAAGGCCTTCCGGCGGGAAAGGAGTTGAAAACTTTGGCAGTTAACTGAATGTTTATTTGCACAGATCTTTAAACTAGAACTAAAAGCGGGACATTTGAGGAGTAATGATGGACAAATGAATTGCGGTCCAAAAGAGGGGCAGTTCCCCAAATCAGGGTAAGTTGGGAGTGATTGGAAAGTACAGCCTATTTTCCGTTCTGCCCATAAAGTAAACTGGTTGTCATACCTATTATGGGGAAAGTGCAAGTTTATTTTGAAACATATTTTGAGTATTTTACTATGCCTACTTTACGCTTACTTGTCCTTGCGAACTGCTTGGAAATCAATTGCAAAATATACCTGGTAATAGAATTTTCTTTAACAGGGACCTCCAATCTGAAAGCAGTTTGCTCACATCTTCTTTTCTGGTAGCAGCTGCTTGTGATATCACTAGAGGGAGTGAAAGAAAGGTCAGGAGATTGACTGCTACTTTACAGAGCTGTCAGGTCTTCTGAGACATTTTGGCATTCTTCTTTCCTGATCTCATGGCAACTGTACACAGTCTCTGGAGATGTTCTTCATGTATCAGAATCTAGCATTGCCCACCTTCTCCTTTTTTCTGCACAAGAGACTGGCTGAAAGGTTTAGCAAACACAAAAAAGTGCTGGCAGGAAGAGGATGAGAAGATGCCTTTAGCCTGCCTCCTGAGCTTTGTAATGCAATGCACAACAATTCACAACACAATTCGCAACATGCTGTTGTGCATAGTTTATTAAAATGTTTAAATAATGCAAATAAAGTAAAAAAAAACAAACGAACCCCCCCCCCAAAAAAATGGCAACACTGCATTTCATTGTTACAACTCAACACAGTGCCCATGGCATGCACAATAACGCACGTCTACTGGTGTGAAGAGGCCTTTAATTCAGCCTAAAGAAAACACAGGGGAAGCCTAGACTCCAGCACTGTTCATGTTCCAGCAGACCAGCACTTGGCACTGCAGGTATGCTGACAATGTGCAGCTAGAATAATGTCCTGATTGACAGTCACTGTGTAAATTCTGGCCTGATGGAAGAGAGGCAGCAGCGCAGAATGTATGATCGGGTATGTTAATGCAAACCTCCAGGATTCTATATTTGGCTCCATCTGAAACTACTTCATCACTTCCTGTGCTACCCTGTTCCATCATGTCATCAGGGCAAGAAGTGAGGTTAAATATCGCCAACAGGGAAAAAGACATCCAGAAAACACACAACAGAGATTCTAACCTTTCTCCCTCTGTACAAAACGAATACAGTTATGCTTTAAATATCTGCTTAATGTGCCTTGCCATGTCATCTAGAAATTATTTGAGGCTGTAAATATTTTACACTTGCTACTGAGCAAAAAATGAAAAAAATAAAAAAAGTGTACCATCACTTTAAGACATCATCATATAAGGTGCAAATGTGTTAAATGTGCAAACACACTTAAGAAATTGTTAAAAAAAAACTGATAAATCAGTATTTGTCCAACAAGTGTCCATTTCTTTGGTGATTCCAAAGTGTATAGATCAGCAAAAGAACATCAACATAACAAAAAAATCATATAGAATCCATTCAATTTTAAAGTATCTAACAAATAGTGGTAAAGTGAAAAAATTATTTTAATTGACAAAATTGGTGACTCTTTACACATGCCCCCCCCCCTCAGGTCCGCACTCACCAAAGGGATGTACCCCTGCAGGGGTGAAAGGCCTCACAATGGAGTCAGCTCTTTGTCCTGCATTCCCTCTTTGACATCCACGATCCCATCGTGTAAATCCTTAAATAAAGTTTATTGCATAAAAGTTTAGTAAAAAGCACTGTCACTAGTGCCAAAAGTCATCTGGGCCGCTTTGCATTCCACAGAGCAGAAACTCCAAAACCGGAAGTGGTGCAGTGATGCTGTAAGCTTTGTCGCACGTGTTTTGTCATGCAGACATCATCAGGAGTGGCACCACCTTCGTACACCTCACACCCTTTATACCAAGGGTTTTCAAACTATGGCCCTCCAGTTGTTCAAGAACTACAATTCCCATCATGCCTAGCCATGTCTGTGAATGTCAGAGTTTTAGAATGCCTCATGGGCTGTGTAGTTTCGCAACAGCTGGAGGGCCGTAGTTTGAGGATCCCTGCTTTATACCATGCAGTTGCCCAGCAATAAGCCCATAGCAGCTGCCATTTTTCTGTGAAATCAAGTCTCTTGTGATGGACGTCACACAGGACTAGTGCTGATAGTTAATTTCCTACACCTGATCAAGGCCAATTGTTCTCAATGATTTCTCTGTTCAGGTTCTCAATTCATCAGGTGGAACTTAATAGATCCAAAGCCTATTCGGGCTTACCGTTATAAAGGGTTAAACACTTCCAGATATTACAATGTAAAATAAACCGTAGAGATGTATCTGACTAAATAAAACCTAGAGCCATATATTGATAAAGGACTGAGTCTAGAGTATATGATTTAACAATATACATCATATACTCTAGACTCAATCCTTTATCAAAGCCAGCAGCCAGCAGCTGCTGGCTTTTAATAATAGGACACTTACCTGTCCTGGAGTCCAGCGATTTCGGCACTGCAGCTGATGTTTCCATCAGTTGTCGGGTGCATGCTGCCTCCATTGCGAGTAAGGGAACCCTGCAGTGTAGCCTTACGGCTTCATGCCGGGAACCCTACTGCGTATGCGCGAGGGGGAGGAGGGAGCCCCGCAGTGACGTTATGGGCCACCGTGCGGACTCCCAGAAGTGGGAACAGGATATCCTGTTCCCCCCCCTGAAAGGTGCCAATTGTGGCACCAGAGGGGGAGAGGAGACAAATGAGTGGAAGTTCCACTTTTGGATGGAACTCCGCTTAAACCTTCATGGTTAACAAACCAGATATTATAATGTAAACCTTCATGGTTAACGTATGGATCTAAACAATGGGATAAGGCAGAAGGTTCAACCGGGGTTACAAACAAAAGGGCCTTAAATCACAGAAATGTACAAGAGCGCATCCCAAAAGGGACGTCTTAGTATATAAATAAATGAAATGTTAACCACTTGCCGACCAGCCGCCGTCATTATACTGCGGCAGCTTGGCACGATCCCCCGAACTGTCGTAGCTGTATGTCGGCTCCTTTAGGCGGGATAGCAGGCGCGCACTGCATTGCGGTGGTACTGATGCTCATGACCGGTGGTTGCAATGACTGCAGGCCTCGCAATTGCGGGCACAAGAGGCAGAGCAGGAACGCGTGTGTGTAAACATACAAATCCCTGTTCTGTGAGGAGAGGCAGATCGTGAGTTCCTAATAGCTAGGAACCACAATCTGTCATCTCCTATAGTCAGTCCTCTCCCCCCCCACAGTAAGAACACACACTAGGGAACACAATTAACCCCTTGATCGCCCCTTAGTGTTAACCCGTTCCCTGCCAGTGACATTTACACAGTGCATATTTATAGCACTGAACACTGTATAATTGTCAATAGTTTCAAAAATGTGTCAAAAGTGTCCGATGTGTCCGCCATAATGTTGCAGTCCCAATAAAAATTGCAAATCGACGCCATTACTAGTAAAAAAAAAATAATAATAAAAATGCCATAAATCTATCCCCTATTTTGTAGACGCCATAACCAGGGCTCAAAAGTTCAAGTCCTGAGCTACTAGCCATACCTCAAGGGTTGCCCGCCACCAGTTGCCCCGTCCAACCCCTACCAGCCCCTAATCCTGCCCCTAAACACGCCCTCATAAATTATCTAATGAAATGACACTTAAATGTTTTATGCAGAATTAAGTTGTCCCTTTTGCAGCTATGTGTCCCCAATGCAGCCTGTGTCCCCAATGCAGCCTGTGTCCCCAATGTAGCTATGTATCCCCAATGCAGCCTGTGTGCCCATTGCAGCTATGTTTCCCCATTGCAGCCTTGTGTCCCCAATGTAGCCATGTGTCTCCATTGCAGCCTGCCTGTGTAAGGGAAGAGAGAGGAAAGCCACCACCTGGTTGATCAGAGCGCTGGGAACATAACAGCTTTCATTTCAGTAGCTGTGTGTTCCCCGCTGCGTGCCATAATATACAAGCCCCTCCCCCTTTCCCGGGCACTCTGATAGACAGATCACCTGTCCAATCCAAGCCCACACTCGCCAGCCTTCAAAATCCAGTCGCAAAATGCGGGCAGGCGAGTGGAATTCTTGAGGGCTGCTATAACGTTTGCGCAAACCAATCAATATACACTTATTGCAATTTTTTTTACCAAAAATATGTAGAAGAATACATATCGGCCTAAACTGAGAAAAAAAATAACCTTTTTTAAAAGAAAAATTGGGGATATTTATTATATATAAAATATTGTGTTTTTTTTTCAAAACTGTCGCTCTTTTTTTGTTTATAGTGCAAAATATAAAAACCGCAGAGATTATCAAATACCACCAAAAGAAAGCTTTATTTGTGGGAAAAAAAGGACATCAATTTTGTTTGGGTACAGTGTCACACGACTGCGCAATTGTCAGTTAAAGCAACGCAGTGCTGAATCACAAAAAATGGCCTGGTCATTGAGCAGCTAAATCTTCCAGGGCTGGACTGATTAATAACCATTACTAGGGATTTGTGATGGTCTCTAAAACTATATATATATATATATATATATATATATATATATATATATATATATATATATATATATATATATCAATTGTATAAAAGCCAGGTAAGGTTATTATACCCTAAAACATGTATAGGTTAAAATTTTACATATATAGGGAAATATGATGATTGAATATTCAATCAAGAGGGGTATATGTACGTATATTTAGTAAGTGTAAAGGGCAACCCAAGCGGAAAAAACTGATTAGGGGAATAACCCATACATACATAGGGGAATCAAGTAAAAAATTAAAAATAGAAGAGAAAGGAGGGGAGAACATGTTCTCTAGATGTAGATAAAACAACGTATAGGGGTATATATTGTATAAAAGGGGAGAAGTCTAATAATATGAGTGGATGTTTCAATGGAAAGGTGTTAAATATTGGAAATGAAACAATTTAGGTCTATATCTATGTTGAGGCCCCCAGGATATAGGGACCCCAATAAATATATCCACCTAGTTTAATTTTGTTACACTTGAATCTTTTTATTATCTTCCCTCCAGTGTCCTTTAATTCTGTCTATACCATAAAAGATAAGACCAGTGGGGTCATGATGATGTACCTCTTTAAAGTATCCGGAGAGGCTATGTTTAGGGAACCCTTTTCTGATATTATTTATATGTTCCCTGATCCTGATAAACAGGGGTCTGGTGGTGCTGCCCACATATTGTAGCTCACACGGGCATTCAATAACATAGGTGACATGCATACTAGTACAAGTAATCAGTTCCTTAATTTTATGCTTCTGATTAGTTACTGTAGATCTAGAAGACTCCTTTTTCCTGGGCTGTTTTTTTCTCACCCTACAGGGTAAGCACTTCTGACATCTAAAGAACCCTTTCAGCTCAGAGAACAATTTCACCTCCTTAGGTGGATCTATCACGTTGTGCACCAGATGGTTCCTAAGAGTAGGTGCCCTTTTATAGATGCATTTTGGGGTTTTTTTTAAGGATTTTTGATAGTATTTATCAGATTTCAGAATTAGCCAGTACTTTCTTACTATGTGCTCTTACGGTGTTGCCTATTAGATCCAGTGATGAACGCCAGTTCTGTATGTTTGTTGGTGTTCTTATCTTTCACTTTCTTCATTAATAGATCTTTCCTATTCAGGTTCCTCACTTCAGATTTTACTTTTACTAGATATTTTCTCTTGTATCTTTTTTCCTCATATTTCTTCATCATGTTTTCAGCTTGATCCTAAAAGTCTACCAGTGCATGGAAATTCCTTTGTAGTCTCATAAGTTGGCCCTTAGGGATATTCCCTTTCTTATTTAGGGTGATGGCAGCTGGATGTGGGTATATAACTATTCCTATCAGTTGCCTTAAAAAGTGTTCTAGTCCACAATCTGTCCTCTTTTTTGTGATCTGGAGATCCAAGTAATCTATCTGTTGAGAATTCCATGTTCCAGTGAAAGTAATGCCATATTTATTATGATTAATATCTTTAAAGAAGATATCCAAGGATTCCTCAGAACCTTCCCATAGGATGACAAGGTCATCTATGTACAGCCTATAGAATTTGAGCTGGGGTTGATCAACATTATAAATCTGTTCTTCCTCCCGCATGTTCATGAATAGATTGGCGACACTTGGAGCATAGCATGCCCTCATCGCTACACCATTAGTTTGTACATAGTAATCATTTTTATACCAAAGGTAATTACTCTCCATTTCCATCTTCAGGCCTTCCAGAATAAATGCAATCTGTTCCTGTCTTAGGTTTGTTTGTTCATGTAGTGCTTTTTCTACCCCATCTATACCATCTTTCTGAACTATGCTCCTATACAATAACGTGCAGTAAGCCCGAATATGGTTTGGATCTATTGAGTTCCACCTGATGAATTGAGAACCTGAATAGAGACAAAATTGAGAACAATTGGCCTGTACGAAGGTGGCGCTGCTCCTGATGACATCCGCATGACAAAACACGTAAAGCAAAGCTTACAACGTCACTACGTCACTTCCGGTTTTGGAGTTTCTGCTCTGTGAAACGCAAGGCGTCCCAGATAATTTAGTTGTATATCGTGTACTACCTTTTGGCACTAGTGACAGTGCATTTTACTAAACTGTTAAGCAATAAACTTTTATTTACGGATTTACACGATGGAATTCCCTTTTATCTTATCCATCTATATGTGAGTGCATTGAAAGTTCAGGACAAGGAGCTGATTCCATTGTGAGGTCTTTTACACCTGAAGGGGTACATCCCTTTGGTGAGTGCGGACCTGAGGGGGAAGCACGTGTAAAGAGTCACCAAATTTGTTGATTAAAATAATTTTTTAACTTTACCACTATATTTTATAAACTTTAAAATTTAATGGATTCTATATGAATTTTTTGTTATGTTGATGTTCTTTTGCTGATCTATACACTTTGGAATCACTAAAGAAATGGCCACTTGTTGGACAAATACTCATTGATCAGTTTTTTTAACACTTTCTTAAGTGTGTTTGGACATTTAACACATTTGCACCTTATATGATGATGTCTTAAAGTGATGGTACACTTTTTTTTATTTTTTTTGCATTTTTTTCATTCTATTTTTCATTTAATCTTCCAAGGATCTTTATAAACATACTCTGTCATATTGGTAAAACTTAGCAGCACCAATCTTACCCATATATACATTTCTCATATTCCTTCTGTGATTACTGTATGCAAGCTACTGAAAAGATGGTAAGCAGTTCAGATGTTAAAGTTGCAATTGCAAAGCTGAACAATGCCAATTACCAGCTGTGGAAGTTTAAAGTGCTGAATACAGACAGACCAACAAACGGAGAGATGGAGGACTGGGATAGGAAAGACAGACAGGCAAGGGCAACTATAAGTTTGCTACTGAAAGATGACCAGCTTATCCACATAAAAACAGAGAAAATGGCCAAAAGTATGTGGACTTCATTACAGAAACTGTGTTCAAGTCTAAACAGCAAGTTATTTCTGCTAGGAAGGCTATATAAGATGAGACTAGAAGAAGGCCAGCAAATGTGTAACCACGTGAAAGCTATGCTAGAGATCATAGAGCAGCTGTGCACCACTGGAGAGGACATCAAAGATAACCATATTGTTGTCCTGCTCCTCTGCAGCCTTACAGGGACATATACTGCTCTTATTAATGGTTTAGAAACCAGACCCGAGCAGGAACTAACACAGAAATATGTCAAAGGCAAATTAATTGATAAATATGACAGAAGGAAAGAAAATACGCACCATGATGACAAAGCTTTTAAGATGTACAAAGGCAAAAAGCACAACAAGAAAGCAGAGCCTGTTGTCATTGTAAAAGGACCGGTCACCTAAAAAAGAACTGTTCTATCTGGAAAGTTGAGCAGCGAAAGCTAAAACTATCCAAAAAAGAAAGCGTCAAAGCAGCCACAAAGGAAACTGCAGACACATCATGGATCGGCACCGTTAAAGTGACACAGAGCGGCAAGCCACACGGCTGGTGCATAGACTCAGGTGCGATAAGCCACATGAGTAGCAATGAGACCTTCTTCACAAACACTGATTACAGTGCAAAAGACAAAGTTTTCCTAGCAAACGGGAAAAGCATCACCTCCGAATGTAAAGGCCAGGGCTTCCTGAACTGTATTACATCACAAGGCAAGCAGAGTATCCTTGTAAAGAAAGTGCTGTATGTTCCAGAACTAGAAGGCAGCCTTCTATCAGTGAAAAGTCTTGCAAACAATGGTCTCACAGTTAAGTTTCAGGGTGATGAATGCACAATTCACAACATTAAGCCATGCCTCACAAAAGGAAAACTGGATGATCACCTATACATGTTCATCACCACAGACCAGCAAGCCAATATAGTCTCTAATAACCTACACAGCAAATGTATTCACTTATGGCACAACCCTCTGGGGCACAGAAGTCCAGAAGCTTTACAGGACATTATAAAGAGAGGCTTATCAGAAGATTTAATAATAGCACCTTGCAAAATGAAACGCAAATGCTGTATTGAAGCAAAAGCCACATGTGCGCCCCTTTCACAGGCATCACAAAGAAAAACTACCCACCCCCTGCAGCTCATACACAGTGATGTATGCAGTCCAATGAAAACTCCCACGTCAGGCAGGAACAGATATCTACTGACTTTCATTGATGATTATTCCAGGTACACAACTATTTATCTGATGAAACACAAGAATGAAACATCAGAGAAACTTCAAGAGTTCGTTGCCATGTCTAGCAACAAATTCCAAATGTGGCATGGATCAAAGACTAGCATAGGGCACATCAGAGTGTTTGGATGTAAAGCATATGTCTATATTCCAAGTGAAAAGCTATCCAAGCTGGAGAACAGAGCCATAGATGGCATTCTAGTAGTCTATAGCGAGCAAACTACGAGTTACAGAATCCTTCACCCAAAGACTGACAAAGTGACAATAAGCCGTAGTGTTTATTTTGATGAGAGACAATCATTAGAAACACCAATCCCTGAAAGCTGTGAAGTGAATATACCCAGTAACCCAGAAGAAAAGGTTGACCAAAGTGAACAGGAGAGGAGATGGAACTCACAATGCCTAAATCAAGTTCCCCACCAGATCCTGTTGAACTGCCTGAAGTCAGAAGATCCACTCGGACTACAAAGGGGATACAATCCTGAAAGCTGTCATACATTGTCAAAACACACAGCATACTTGAACCAACATCCTGGGAAGAAATAGAAAAACTGCCAAAATGCGAAGCCAAAAAAAATGAGAAAGGCAGCAGAAGAAGAATTAAAGTCACTCAAGAAAATAAAATCAGGACACTCACAGAGCTCCCTCCTAAACGCAAAACTATATGAAGTAAGTGGACTTTCAAAGTAAAGTCAGACGCAGAAGGAAATATCCACTAATACAAAGCCAGACTAGTTGCCAAGGGTTACTCCTAGAAATTCGGTGAAGATTACGATGAAACATTCGCTCCTGCTGTAAAACACTCCACCATCAGATTGCTTCTTAGGATTGCAGCCAGGAAGGGCATGCAAGTGAAACACCTAGACGTTAAAACTGCTTTCCTATATAGAAACATTAAAGTGGGTGTAAACCCACTTTAAAAAAAATAAATAAATAACACCTGCAAGACAAAGGCATAATGAGCTAGTATGCATAGCATACTAGCTCATTATGTAATACTCACCTGAGATTGAAGCCCTCCCTGCGGTGCCCATGCGGTTACTTCAGGGTATCGCGGCTCCGGCGCTGTGATTGGCCGGAGCCGCAATGACGTCACTCCCGCACATGCGCGCAGTAACAGCTCACTCACTGAAGCAACGGCACATACGTGCCGTTGCTTCAATTTTTGTCAGTGTGCATGTGCCGATGACGTCACACATGCAAGTACAGGGGATGCCTCCTAAACTGTGCAGGTTTAGGAGATATCCTGGGTAGCTACAGGTAAGCCTTATTATAGGCTTACCTGTAGCACAATGTGGTCTGTAAGGGTTTACAATCACTTTAAGGAAGATCTCTACATGGAGCAACCAGCAGGGTTTGAGCAAGGAGACAACCTTGTGTGTAAACTTCAGAAGGGCATCTACGGTCTTAAACAATCTGCAAGAATGTGGAATGAGAAAGTGAATGAAGTACTAACCAGAGAGGGATTCTCAAGAAGTAAAGCAGACCCTTGTCTCTACTCCAGAAATGAAGGAGACAGGTGGATATACATCCTTATGTATGTTGATGACATTATAACTAGGGTTGCACCAATACCACTTTTTTAGGACTGAGTACAAGTACCGATACTTTTTTCAAGTACTCCGCGATGCCGATTACCGATACTTTTTTTTAAAGTCATATGACAGTTTTCAAAGCACAATACAGATTAATGATATAGGTGGCACTGATATGCAGCACTGATAGGTGGCACTGACTGATGGGAAGTGATTTGCAGCACTGATAGATGGCACTGATTGATGGGCGCTGATATGCTGGCTCTGATAGGTGGCACTTATGGGCACTTATGGGCAGCACTTATGTTTAATGATAGGTGGAACTGATGGGCAGGCAGGGGCAATGAAATGATGAGAGACAATAACAGTTCAAACTTTAAACTTTCTCGAGTATACAAGTGCTGCGACGCCCATCTTGGTACACCATGCACTCGGCCTCAGTAAGCCAGCAGTTAGAAGGCAGCATCAGAAATCTTGTTACACCCTCCCTATATATAGTTAGTGAACTATATGGGGTGGGTGTAATAAGATGTCCACTGCCACCTTGTGACTATTGGCTTACTGAGGCTGAGTGCGGGGTGTACCAAGATGGGCATCATGCTGTTCATGCTGCGACGGAGACCAGGGCTGTCACTTCCATTAACAAATGTGATTGCCCGGGTCACAGATTCTGACGGCACATGTGGCTGCGAGTGCGACCCACACCCCTGCCCCGGACAGCTTATCTTCCGCTGCTGCCAGCCCAGGACTCGCTTTCCACTGCCAGGACTCGCTCTCCTCTCTGCCCACTAACTTCCAGGAGCGACCTATTCATGCAAAGATATCGGGTCAGGCATTGGGAGCATTTGCCCGAGTACAAGTACCCGGGCAAATACTCGGTATCGGCACCGATACTAGTATCGGTATCGGTGCAACAATATTATAACCTGTTTTGAACAAGGGGGGGAGTATAATCAGATAGTTCACAAGCTGAATGAAAATTGTGAAATCAAAGAACTTGGAAACATTAGCTACTATCTGGAAATACAAATAGAGAGAGAAGAAGTTGGAAGTTATCTTCTCAGAAAATCTCAGAATTCCTGGAACTATTCCATATGCAAGTTGCAAAGGGGATAAAAACTCCTAAAGAACCAGGCTATCAAAGGAGCAATGAAGTAGAAAACTTAAAAAAGAAATCACACCTACTACCTTAACTCATCAAGCAGAAAACTTGCTACCCAACAATGACACATATCGCAGAGCAATCAGTAAGCTGCTATATATTGCCACCACTGTGACAAGACCAGACATAGCCGCAGCAGTGGGAATACTATACAGGAAAGTCTTAGCTCCCTGTCAGTGTGACCCGAACGCAGTAAAAAGAGTGATGCAGTACCTAAAAGGAACAATTCAGATGAAGCTACCAGCAACATCAAATCCAAAACTGGTTGGATATGTGGATACTGACTGGGCCAGGGTCTGCGCAGACCGCAAATCCACAAGTGGATTCATCTTCCAGT